>NW_007730081.1:208099-208827 GCF_000696425.1 Galeopterus variegatus | reverse complement strand
TTTTCAAAATGTCTCCTCAAAAACTTCAATCTCAAAAAAAAGTCAATCTCTTTCCCACAATAGGGCTCTGAAAATGCTCTTTGCTCTGTCTGGAATGCCCTTTCCTCACTTCTGGCAAAGCTAGCTCTTTCTCATAATGGAGATCCCAGCTCAATTGTGGTGTCTTTGATCACCTAGTCTAAGGTAGTCTCCCAGGTTTGCATGACAGTAATAATTATGTCTTGNATAATAATCATATACATTGTATATTGACAAAATAAAAATTTAACGAAAAAAAAAAGAAAATTTTTAAATAATTTTATCAAAGAGGCAGGAAGTTCCTGTGCCCTTGGAAGGATTACCATTAACGTTCAGGATGGTGACACAGCTGCACCAGGGACTCAGGGATAGGCATTGGAACTGGATGACATGGACACTTTCCAGATTTTATATTTCTTGGACCCATAAAAATTCTCCCCAGAAAAAAATCAGAAGAATGACAAAGGCTTGCCCACTTTTTGCCAACAATGGATATTAAAACAAATCCAATTACCATCCACTATTGTAGCCATTCTGTAAAAACAAAAACAAAAGGCACATTTTAGCAAAAAAGAAGAGAAGAAAGCATACCTCAGAATAAAGAAAATCCTTTCAATTCATGAACTTGACTTTCTAAACCTTGGTCTCCTGGCCGGCCCGGTGGCGCACTGCTACAGTGCGCCGCTTGGGAAGCGTGGTGGTGCTCCCGC
>NW_007730081.1:203247-207447 GCF_000696425.1 Galeopterus variegatus | reverse complement strand
AGAAAGCATACCTCAGAATAAAGAAAATCCTTTCAATTCATGAACTTGACTTTCTAAACCTCGGTCTATTTTCCTCACTCTTCTGTAAACCCATAAAAGCATCACTGAGCAGCACCAGGTTGAGGGCCCGTGTTTGGGAACTGCTGCGCTCAGAGACTCCCTGGTTCTCTGCCTAGATGTTTGTGGTTCTCAGTCCAGACATGGAGCCAGGCACTGAGCAGGTGCTCAACATGTATCTGTGGAACAAATGACTGAATCACTTGCAGTCATTCACTATCAGGCAGCATCTCTCACCCTCAGGCTAGAAAGCCATCTGTACAGACACAGAAGCAAGACACCCGTACCACTCCCCAAAAAGTTTGCAGAGGAAAAAACAATCAAAACTCACAAGGGCCCTCACCCTCAGGCTAGAAAGCCAGACACCCGTACCACTCCCCAAAAAGTTTGCAGAGGAAAAAACAATCAAAACTCACAAGGGCAGAAGAGAGTCTACATGACTCTGCTCTGGCTGACCTTTGGAAAGCCGTATTCTCTCCAGCACCTACATTTCCCCACCGTTACTGATAATCCACCACTTTCCATAGTATTCAGCAGTTAATATGGCATTTTCACATCCAGTATACCATTTGTTCATTCATCAAGCATTTATGGAGCACTCACTATGTACCAGGCACTATGCAAGGCTCTGGGAAATAGAGCAGAATAAGGTGCTCTCTCTCCCCAGGACATACTAGTATCCTGCTCTGGGCTCCCAAGGCCACTTGTCACTTCCCCTCACTGGGCTATAATCTCTTCCAGAGCAGGGCTTGCATCTCTGCATCTCTTCAGGTGCTGAAATTTGAAGTGATCAGAAGATGAAAAGAACCCAGTAAGCTCTGCCATATTCTCAGCCTGGCCGAAGAAATGTACAGATAAGTTAGGTGGCTGTTCAGGTCAGGCATATAAAATATATTTGACTGGATAAGGCCCGAATGCAGGGATGGCTACATAATTTGCAGGGCCCAGTGCAAAATGAAACTACATGGCCTCTTGTTCAAAAAGCAGGAGAAAGTGTCCCTGAAGGCACAAAAATATAAAAGCTTTTTCCTTTCCTTCATGGTCTCTATCTCAATAAGTCATGGTGTTTATTGTCTTAATTTGCTATTGAATAACATTCTAAGGAAAGAATTTTTGAATTTTAAATTATTAGCATGAATTTTTCTGTTCACCTTTGTATTGTGCAATGCCAGTTTTAGATGCAAATATAAGAGCATTTAACTCATAAGCAGAATCCCCAAAATTACACATCTTGATTTTGGTAGCTCATATTTCATTCCTACCAGATTAATGGAAATAGCATAAAACTAGCTCAGCAGTTTTTATTCCACTTCTGGATACACAGATATTCTACCAGTGCTCCACTTTGGTTTACGGATGAGTAAAGAAGGACTTAAAGGAAAGGAAAGGAAACTATGGGCCACCCACTTTGCCTTTCATCAGTCATCATTCTTGACATAAGTGGTTGACCAAGACAAGGAAGTAACACAAATTAGAACAGGTATGATAGAAACATATGAACTCTGGAGCTTCATGCTTCTTAGAAAGCCATTGCCTTCTTTGTGCATTCAAAGTAGGTTCTAGTTCAAATGGCCCACCCTGTGCACTCTCTGAGTCATGCTGACCTGCAAGTGTCGAGGGTCCACCAGAATTATGTGCTCATGGACACCCCAGTGTGAATGGAGTTGTGAGGCACTAAGGACACCCTCACTGTGCATCTCTCTTCTGCTCACATGAATGCTCCTTGTCCCATTGGTCTTCACCTACAACACATGGGCTCAAAGATAAAATCATCAAGAATTTCAAGACTGTGGCAGCAGATCATTAAGCCAAGCATGAGACCTTTCTAAGCATGGGGCCCTGTGTGACTGCTTAGCTCTACTTCAATGGGATCAAGTGCTCATAGCCAAAGGAATAGTCCCTGAAGCTTGATTGAAACACAGAGCCCAGAGCCCCACAGACCCAGGCAAGGTTGGCCAGTTAGGCCTGGCTAAAAGGAGGGTACTGATTGCTTATGGGAACTACCTTAGCAAAGAGAAAAGCACCCCAGGACCTGCAGAGAGAACAGTAAGTAAGACTCTGTCTCACTGAGGGACTCAGAGATAAGTTTGGGATGAGAAGCAAGAGAAAGCAGATGCAGTCATCCTAAGCCCAGCCTCAGAGTAACCTCCCAGAACCTAAAGAGGGAAATATGGCCAAGACAGCAGTCCCATGTGCACCAGGACTTGGAGGCCCAAACAATTCCAGTCCTGGCCATAAAAAGGACTGTCATTCACACTGGTGAGAGTGGCCATAGGAACAGAATTGGAGAGCACTGGCATTAGATGGGTCAGCCAGTCAGCACTGGCAATGCAGCCAGGGGGTTTCCTCCTGTGACATGGCCCACTCCTGGCCCTTCTTAAGCACCACCAGATGGAAATTGGGAATGCCACCTTTAGCCAACAGCAGACAACATGGCTGGAATTCCCTCTGTAGCACAAACTCTTCTTTGGCTATGGCAGAACTGCTGGTTTTCTCTCTGGTATACCAGCTTGATGTGAAAACTTTTCCAGCTCAGACAACTGTCCATGCCACCCACTGGCTGAATGTCCTTGGCTACCTGCGTCTATGGGCCTCAGCTTCCTCATCTGAAAACAAGGGTAATAACACCTGCTTGTTGTGGAGGTTGACTGAGGGAGGACACATGCCCCATTTTTCCCTACACCTCCCCCTCATTCCGCTTATTCTAGTCTCCCTGCCCAGAATGCACTTGCAGTTCTCTTTTTCCAAGGAGGTCCCACACAAGTCTTACCCCATCCATGGGGCTTCCATCTCCAGCTCTCACTGAATTGCCCCTCCTGATGTTCAGGAAAAATGTTTTTCTATTGCACACATTGGTGTAATTGGTTACATCCAGCTTGTCTGTTGTACTGTGAGTGTTCTCAGCACAAATGCTGGTGTGTCGGAGGCACACACTAGATTGCATTATGACAGTGCCCAGAGTCTAACTCTTCCATAGTTTTCCTGTGCCCTCAAAAAAAAAAAGAAGAAATACACACACACAACAGGTCTTCAAAAAGTCATGGTAAGATTCATATTCTATTTTTGCACAAACTTTTTGAAGTACCCTTCTGTGTGTGTGTGTGTGTGTGTATACATATAGTGTGTGTCTGTGTGTGTGTGTGTGTATACANGTAATTAATAAATTAAATGAATGAATGCATGAATGTTAAATGAAGTCAATTTTTTCTTCTCCCCTACATGTGCAGTTCTTCTCTGGGTGTTTTGCAACTGCAAACAGTATCTCCCACTAGAATACAGGTAGGGTAAGCATTACAGATTTCTTTTGTTTCCAGCCCAGGATGTAGTGCAGTGCAGTGCTTGTATACAACACTCAAAGAATGTTTGGTGAATGAATGAATCATTCAATGAGTGAGCAAACGGCACGTACCCAGAACTTCCTAGACTGAACTGAATTAAATAGACCTGCACAGGTAAAGGAAGTGCCACATCCTCACAACAGTGAACATGTGTTCTCCATTTGTCAGTGATGCACATGGTCATCACCCATCAGCCTGCTAATGGGGTCATAAAGGAAGGGGAATCAGGGTCCTGGGCTTTCTCAGAGTCATCAGCTCAAAGCCCTTTTAATGTGAGTTCCTTGCTCGATTGGGTGTGGAGAGAAGAGAAAATGTGATGAATGGCCCAAATACAAGGAAACTCAGATACCTGACTTTGTTCTTATCTTGGGAAGAATGCAGCAGCCTGAAAGAGTTGGCTGCAGGCACACTGAGTCACGATGAACTAAGAAACTCAAGAATGTCCCTTGATAAATGTTTGCTGGATAAATGAATGAATGCTTCTGTTGCTTATTACCTTTTAAGTGAAGAGGGTCAAAGGTTGCTATTAACCCAAGGCTCATGGGGTAAGATATTCTTTGTGACCTGGCAGGAATTATTACCAAGGGCAGACTGGGCCAGCAAGTTCACATGGCTAATGAAGACAGGGTCACAGGTTTGAGGTCCCCTGGAGACTAGTTATCTGCAGCAGAGGGGAAATCTGCTTTGCAGCCATACTCTGTGCCCTAATGCTGCGCAACCATCTTGCAAATTCATGCATTTGTCCGAGAGGGAAGGGTGTACTAGGGATGCCTTAGCTGAAATCCTTCATCAGAGACAAGCAACC
>NW_007730081.1:195540-202042 GCF_000696425.1 Galeopterus variegatus | reverse complement strand
TCCCTCCTTACAAAAGAGAAAACTGAAGCTTACAGTTGCCAAGATTCTTTTGTACTCGTTCTCTCATCCATGACATCTAAGTGAATCTGCTGCAGCCCTGAGAAGCAGATTTTATTCTTTTTTTTACAGATGAGAAAACCAAGCATAGAAGAGATTTGCTGACTTACTCAACATCACTCAGCTGGGAAGTGGCAGAGCCTGATCCCAGATCCAGTTGTTCCAAAAGCCAGTTCCATCTTGTTAGCCACAACACCAGAAAATGTTTTTTCTTGACAAGCAGATTAGTAACATGGTCCTTACAGATGAAGGGTAAGGAGTTCAACACCAGTAACAACCAAGCATTTGACTGCTGCAGAGAATTGCCATCTGAGAGGTGACCCGGGATAAACCCACAGGTTTCAGAGTTAAGAAGGGGAGCAGTGAGATGCCGAGGGAGGGACGTGTGTTCAACTCAGCGGGGCTTTACTGCAGGTCCCAGCATCAACAGAACTGTGCACTGCTGGGCAATTTGCTTAACATCTCTAGGCCTAGTAGGCACTGTTCTAAAGGCGGTGTTCAACTCAGCGGGGCTTTGCTGCAGGTCCCAGCATCAACAGTACTGTGCACTGCTGGGCAATTTGCTTAACATCTCTAGGCCTAGTAGGCACTGTTCTAAAGGCTTTAAATGCATCGACTGATTTAGTCCTCATAACAAGCATTTGAAGTGGACATCAGCAGTCCCATCCCGTGAACAAGAAAACTAAAACACAAAGAGGCTAAGCAGCTTCTCCAAGGTACCCACTAGAAAGTGGCAGAGTTGGAAATTCACTCCAGGTAGTTCAGCTACAGCACCTGTGCTCTGAATGGAACAGCACATGCTAGGAATAACAGTAATAGTACCTATCTCACAGGCTTTGAGGGCATATAAAGTGCACAGCAAAGGGTCTGGCATGTGCTACTTATTCAATACATGGCATATATTATCATTGAATAAGTTTTCCTCCTTAGGGGGTTCATTCTTGTTTTTCGGTAGGTGCTTAAGAATATCATGATTAGCTGCAGTCGGATGATACAGACTGATGGATGGTCTGGGATGGTCCAGGATTTGAAATTAAAAATTTTGTGCATGGGCCAAGCTACAAGTCCGAGGAAGGCATCTCACCCAGCAGGCTGACTCTGGTGGCAGGCATACTAACTAATGACGGGTGTTTGCTCAAAGTCACCACCAGCCACAGGAATGAAAAGCAACAAGAAATCAGGATCAAGTTGTACTTCACATAAGTCTACATATAGGACGTCTGTCATCAGCCAGCAGGGCCTGATCCATTGAGCTGTGGCTCAGAGGTAAGGCTATAAGCCTCGGGGAGGAAGATCTTATTAGGAAAAGCAGGGCTGGAAAGTGGTATGATATGACAACAATGGCTTGGGCACAAAGAATAAGGAAGTGATGGGTGGCTTGTGTCAGGATAAAGTTTCCTCCTAGTGACCAGGTAACTGGGCAAAAGATGAAGGTTAGACAAGCAGCCCAAGTGGGATCTAAAGTTCAATTTCATTCGGCTCTTCTAGAGCTTCTTAAAACTCCCCTGCCTTGGAACAGCAGGGGTCCTGGCANGGGATAAACCCACAGGTTTCAGAGTTAAGAAGGGGAGCAGTGAGATGCCGAGGGAGGGACGGGTGTTCAACTCAGCGGGGCTTTGCTGCAGGTCCCAGCATCAACAGTACTGTGCACTGCTGGGCAATTTGCTTAACATCTCTAGGCCTAGTAGGCACTGTTCTAAAGGCTTTAAATGCATCGACTGATTTAGTCCTCATAACAAGCATTTGAAGTGGACATCAGCAGTCCCATCCCGTGAACAAGAAAACTAAAACACAAAGAGGCTAAGCAGCTTCTCCAAGGTACCCACTAGAAAGTGGCAGAGTTGGAAATTCACTCCAGGTAGTTCAGCTACAGCACCTGTGCTCTGAATGGAACAGCACATGTAGGAATAACAATAATAGTACCTATCTCACAGGCTTTGAGGGCATATAAAGTGCACAGCAAAGGGTCTGGCATGTGCTACTTATTCAATACATGGCATATATTATCATTGAATAAGTTTTCCTCCTTAGGGGGTTCATTCTTGTTTTTCGGTAGGTGCTTAAGAATATCATGATTAGCTGCAGTCGGATGATACAGACTGATGGATGGTCTGGGATGGTCCAGGATTTGAAATTAAAAATTTTGTGCATGGGCCAAGCTACAAGTCCGAGGAAGGCATCTCACCCAGCAGGCTGACTCTGGTGGCAGGCATACTAACTAATGACGGGTGTTTGCTCAAAGTCACCACCAGCCACAGGAATGAAAAGCAACAAGAAATCAGGATCAAGTTGTACTTCACATAAGTCTACATATAGGACGTCTGTCATCAGCCAGCAGGGCCTGATCCATTGAGCTGTGGCTCAGAGGTAAGGCTATAAGCCTCGGGGAGGAAGATCTTATTAGGAAAAGCAGGGCTGGAAAGTGGTATGATATGACAACAATGGCTTGGGCACAAAGAATAAGGAAGTGATGGGTGGCTTGTGTCAGGATAAAGTTTCCTCCTAGTGACCAGGTAACTGGGCAAAAGATGAAGGTTAGACAAGCAGCCCAAGTGGGATCTAAAGTTCAATTTCATTCGGCTCTTCTAGAGCTTCTTAAAACTCCCCTGCCTTGGAACAGCAGGGGTCCTGGCAGCAAGCTGGGTGCAGAGCTTACCAAGGCTGGGATCCAGGCAGGGCCCAACACAGTCAAACTGAAGCTGGATAAGCACTTCTCAGGGATGTCAGTGAGGAATCTTGCACCTGGTAAAGGGTTGGGCCAGATGACCTTTAATGCACTTCTAACTCCGCGGTCCCTGATTGCCACAGGCACAGGCTCTTGTGCTCCCCCACCCCCTCCAGGATCATCACGAGGCCTGAATGGGCTAAGCAGAGGCATCTTAGGGCTGCTTACACGATAACACTTTAGTTCCAAAAGATGGAAACAACACGATTCTGTGAAATCTGAACCTGGCAGAGATGTTTCCGAGAACCATCTCCCCAGAAAGGCAAAGTTCATCCTGAAATCTACGATTCCACAGTCACGCATCTGTTTTCAAAGGTGAGATGAGGGGCTGTGGAAAGGCAGGGACTCCAAGAGTGGTGCCAAGTCTCTCAAGGAGCAGGGATGGGACAGTCCCAGCCATCAATGGAGCCTTGTGGCCTCAGTGGAAAGAGAGGAACGCCCTGTCTCTGGAATGCAACCTCCAGAGTGCCGAAGACAGCCACTTTTTGCCATTATGAAACCCCAAACACTCTGGGTGTGGTGGTGTTTTTAAAAGCATATTCTACTGCCTCTAAGGAGCCTTGGAAATGTGGAAAGCATACCACCCAAGGCCATTAAATGCCCAGACAGCTCGGGACAGAGACAAGAACAAGGAGCCAATGAGCTTGGGACAGAACGTCTCAAAGAAATAAACATGTGGTAAAGGTATCTCCATACCAGTAAATACTGTCTTTCAAGGGGTTCAGAAGGAGACTGAACAGACTCCCCCTCCCACCATTCCCCGATAAAAGAGTGACACTGTATGTCTGGGGAGCGAGCAGCCAGGCACAGAAGCCAGATTTCCCAGCCACCCTTTAATTTATAGGCCATAAATGATGGAGCCCATGATCTATTGCCCCTGACTCAGGGGGGATTTATTCTAAGAGCACACACAGAGTCCACTGATCTAACTGATGGCCTTGGGTGGAAAAAGGTCGGGTTTTCATTAAATGCCAAGTAAAGATGTTTGGGACAGACAGTTATAATAGTAGGGATGGCTCCAAACATCACAGGAAGCAGCGCTCACTACCTGTCCCAGCTGAGGTCACGGTGAAGGGAAGGGAAAGCTGGAGGCTGCAAACGGGGAGAGAGACAGCCTGAAGCAGCTGGCAGTAGGTCTTGCTCTCTTGCAACCTTTCCATTTTACATCTTTTCAAGTTGATTTCTTACCCCAGCTTTTGCCCCATCAAAACCCTCTCGGGTAAGAGTTGGATCTGCTCCTTCACACTGCGTGGCCAGATGACCGTGGCATGTGGGCCAAGACCTCATCTGTCCCATGAACAGTGTCTGTCCCATGAACACTGCGACTCCAGGACAGTTCAGTGCCCATCACAGAATAGAAGCTTAATAAATCTTTATTCAATGAGCAAAGAGACAGAAACAGTCTGTTTTCATTCATTCATTCATCCATCCATCCATCCATCCATGTGTTTCCCAACAGGAACTTGATACAAAGACAGAACATATTTCATGTTCAGTGCCTGACCGGCAAGAGAGAATTTAGTACTGTTTTATTTTCACCATGTCTATATTTTATTGTGGTCATATATATATATATATATATATATATATGGCAAGTGGTACTAATTTTCCATTTATGGTAGTGATATAAAATTTTTATGTTCAAATTTCTTCACATAAAAAGGGAGTCAATTTAAATAAAGATATTCAGTAAATAATAACACAGATTTTATAAGAACGTGGTGAAAATCTTAAAGCTGACTCAGGAACGGAGCCTTGAAAAACATTACATTAAACAAACATTTATGGATCAGAGATAGTTCTAGAGTTAGTATGGTCCAAGGCAAAAGGCTTCCATAACGTAAATTACATTTTTCCAAAATTCCTCTTTGTATACCTGTGCAATTTTTCTGTCCTTCCGTTCACTCATGTTGTTTATCATGGGTACAATCTCATTATTTGCTGATTTTTTAAAATTATTCATTGTTAGGGACTGAAATATTCCCCAAACACGTGTGCATGCACACACACACACACACACACACACACACACACAAATTCATACACTGAAATCCTAATCCCCAATATCTAGAATGTGACTTTACTTGGAGATGGAATCTTTAAAGAGGTAATTAAGTTAAATGAGACTGTTACAGTGGGCCCTAGTCCTGTATGACTGTTGTCCTTGTAAGAAGAGAAAATTTGGACACACAGAGACACCAGAGATGTGTGCACACAGAGGTAAAACCATGTGAGAACACAGCAAGAAGGTGTCTGTGTGCAAGCCAGGGAGAGAGGCCTCAGGAAAAAACAATTCTGCCACCACCTTGGAGACTTCCAGCCTCCAGAATTGTGAGAAAATGAATTTCTGTTGTTTAAGCCACTTAATTGATGGTACTTTGTTATGGCAGCCCTAGCAAATTATCAGTTGTAGTCACTACATTTACACATTTTATTTATGTTGCTCTTAAATGTACGACATAAACAAGTTTTGATGTGAGTGCTGAGAACTGGCTGGTACCAGTGACTGTGGACATGGGACCAGCATCTGAGCAGGCAGAAGCTGAGTTCTGATTGGTTAACTTCACCTGTGAGCTACCTGGTCTGAAAGTTAGTTCCTTAGGCACATTCACAAGAGTAGGGATTCTGAAAAAAATCTTTTTCTCTAAAGTCATATTTTCTATTTCATAATCTATATAGTTCAGATCATTTTCTACACTGAGAATATCCATTGCAATGGATTCTGTGAATGAAACCTCAAATTTTCTCCCTAAAAATGGCTGAGAATTCATGCAGTCTTGGCTTATATCATCCACACAAACTGCACTTGCCCTTACATGTGGCAATCAAGTGTGCTGCAGCCTCTACTTAGAAAATGAGTTCATCACAGCAGGTTACGTACTTAGCCACATGTATCCTTAAATAGCTGCGTAGTTCACCTTATGAAAAGGACACTGAGATGAATAATGCACAGTCCCTGCTTCATGGAGCTTTCTATCTAGTAGAGTTAAAAGACAAAAAATTTTCCTGCCAGCTGGAATGGAATAAGCTGGGCACAGCCAATCTTTTTCACTGATTACAACTAAAAACTCAGGACAGAACAAAACGCAACTACCTGAGGACTCTGAAAAGTAAGCAATACAGACAGATTGGGGACTAAAGTCAAAACTGAGTAACAACTCATAATAACAATCTGACTTTCACAGGGGATTTTTCCTCTTTTGCCACCCAGGTTTGACCCAACAACAGTTCAAATCTTGCAACTGTACGGTGGGTGTACACAGCAAAAGCTTCAGGATAAACATATCTTTCTAATAAACATATCATTCTAATAAAGAACCTGTAGAAGGAGCTTCTGGAAAAAGTTCCTGAATGTTGGAGAGTGAGGGAAGAAGCCCTATTTTTCTTTCTTTTCTTCCTCTCTTGTGTTTCTAGGCCCTATTCCAAAGTCAGCCACCATTGTAGAGCTGCACTGCCATGATAATAGCAAGATGAGTACAAAATCCCAAGAGAAGAACCACCTCTCTGCCCAGAAGAACTGGGAAGGAAAGTCCTTGTTTAGGGGGGAATCTCTGCTCTATTCTCTCTACATACCTTCTTTTACACTTTTCATATTTTCATATATACTTTTCCCCAATGAAAACCTCATTTGCATGGAAATACATGACTCTAATACAACACCATCTTTGTAGTCAGAAAAAAAGAAAATTTTAAAAAAGGAGCCTGTGGGGGTCAGAAAGT
>NW_007730081.1:192930-194441 GCF_000696425.1 Galeopterus variegatus | reverse complement strand
AATCATATACAGTGTATATTGACAAAATAAAAAAAATAAATAAATAAATAAAAATAAAAAAATAAAAAAAAGAAAGACATAAGTGAAAAAAAATTATGCATACACACACAAGCTCACATACCTATTTCCCAGAAATCACAGGCTTTCAAGTCTAGCTTGGGGAACAGGTGCTATTTCTGACCCTATGTGAAGACTAGGCACTGTTTCCTAAAAAGCTTTTTGGTAGTTTTTTCCCTCAGCCTTGGTTAGTTTCCTAACACAAAAGCTGATCAGCTGAATACTTGAGGAAGACTTTCTGAGACTCATACCTGTGTGTGTGCGTGTGTGTGTGTGTGTGTGTGTGTGTGTGTGTGTGTGTGTACAATGACTGAATGAAATAAGTAAAAACTTCCTAAATTTGGCAAAAAACATAAAGATTCAAGAAGTTCAGTGAGTGAAACCCAAACAGGATAAACTGAAAGAAAACTATTATCAGACACATCCTTAATCAAATTGCATAAAACCAAACCTGTTGTGTGTTTAATTTTGAAAAGAGTCAGAAAAAAAATGATACATTCTATATAAGAAAAGAACAGTTTGGATTACTATACATTTACAAAAACTACAGAGGCCAGAAGACAGTCGAAAAATATTTTTATTGTGTTGAAAGAGTCAATCAAAATTCTGTTCCAAAACAAATATCCTTGTGGAGTAAAGACATTCTCAGATGAAGGATATAACTAAGAGGATTTGTGACCAGTAGACCGGTCTAAAAGAATTTCTAAAGGAAGTTCTTCAGGCTGGAAGGAAATGATACCAGAAGGAATGAAACTTCAGGATTGAAAGAAGAGAGGCATAAATGTAAGTAACTTGATAATTAGACTATTTGGGGCTCTTAAATTCCTAAAAATATGTATTATTGTTAAAATAAAAAATTATAACATTGCCTGGGAGGTTCCAATGTACCAGCCATAATATATGTCTAGGATAACACAAAGAGTCAGGGTAAAGTGACCTATATGGTTGTAAGACTTCTGTGCTTTACTTGACATGATAAAATATTAACTCTAAATAGCATGTGAAAATGTAAGTATGTATATTGTAATGCATAGGTAAACCACTTAAAATACAAATAAATATAGCCAATAAACCAATAGATAAATTAAAATAATCAGCTGAGAGTCTGGGGAGACAACAGTGACTAAAGTTTGTAGCATAAATTGCCAGAGAGCAAGAAGATAAAAAAAAAGAGAAAAAGGCAGAGATTCTCAGAGAGTCTTCCCCAAGTATTCAGCTGATCAGCTTTTGTGTTAGGAAACTAACCAAGGCTGAGGGGAAAAACTACCAAAAAGCTTTTTAGGAAACAGTGCCTAGTCTTCACACAGGGTCAGGAATAGTGCCTGTTCTCCACGCTAGACTTGAAAGCCTTGTGATTTTCTGGGAAATAGAAATATGTTGAGGATCTTCTTACCTCAGTAGTAGGGAATAACTTGCTCTGGAGTGAACACTATTCTGGTCCAGCCTAAAAAATC
>NW_007730081.1:190733-192334 GCF_000696425.1 Galeopterus variegatus | reverse complement strand
ACCAAGGCTGAGGGGAAAAACTACCAAAAAGCTTTTTAGGAAACAGTGCCTAGTCTTCACATAGGGTCAGAAATAGTGCCTGTTCCCCACGCTAGACTTGAAAGCCTTGTGATTTTCTGGGAAATAGAAATATGTTGAGGATCTTCTTATCTCAGTAGTAGGGAATAACTTGCTCTGGAGTGAACACTATTCTGGTCCAGCCTAAAAAATCTTAAAGGCAATGCTCAAAAGAATCTGTTTCCATGTAACTTAACTGCATCCTGAAACAGGGCTCTAGAATATAACACAAAAATATCTACCACCAAACAAAGTAACTGGAGTCCCAAAATGACAGTAATAGGTGACAGAAAAAATTTTTGAACAAATATTTGTCTAAAACATTCAAATCTGAAAAAAATCTATGAATTCACAAATACAAGAATCTAAACACTCTGAGTACTATGTACTGAAAGAAAAACTGTCAACCTAGAATTCTAGACCTAACTAAAGTAATTTTCAAAATCAAACTAAAATAAAGTCAAAATAAAAACTTTTACAGGCATATGAAAACCGAACATCACCAGCAGGGCTATACTACAAGAAATGTAAAAAGAAGTCGGTTACCCAGGCAGATGAAATATGATACCAGATAGACAAGCGGGTCTATACAGTCCAATGAAGAGCCCTGAAAATGTTAACTACCTGGGGTAACATATAAGATACGTTTTATTATGTTTAAAATATCTTTTTAAAAACAAATCTGTCTAAACAAAAATAACAACAAGGTAGTATGGATTTTATAACATATTAGTAAATAAAGTGTGTGTCAAAAATAGCATAAGGCTGTAAGGAGACAAATGAATTATACTATTGTAAGTTTTTTATACTATGCATGTAGTATAATATCACTTGAACCCTAAAGCAATTTCTAAAATAACAAACCAAGAATTATAGCAAATAATCTAACAAATGAGATAAAAAGGAATTATAAAAAAATACTCATTCCAAAGGAAGGGAAGGAAAAGGGAATAACCAACATGTGGGCAAATTAAAATACAAGTGGTAAGATGACAGACTTAAACATACCATGTCAATAGTCCCAACAAATGTAAATTGCCTAAATATCCCAATTAAAAGGCAGAGATTTTTCAGAATGTATTAAAAAAGCAAGATGCAACTATATGCTGTCTATAAGAAATGCACTTTCAGTATAAATACACAAATTACTAAAAACAAAAGAGTGGGAAAAGATATAACTTGTTAATACTAACCAAAAGAAAGCTGGAGTGGCTATATTAAATTTGGACAAAATACATTTCAGAGAAGACAATATTACCAGGGATAATGAAGTTCATTTCACAATAATAAGAGATTGATTCATCAAGAGGACATAACAATCCTGAGTCTTTATGTACCAAATAATAGAGTTTCAAAATATGTGAAGTAAAAGCAGATTAAACCAAAAAAGGAAATAGAAAAGCTGGCAACTATAGTCTGAGATTTCAATACATGTCACTCAATAATTCATAGAACAACTGTCAGAAAATCAGTAAGGATATAGAAGACTTGAACAGCACTATCAACCAACTTCACCTAATTGGTATTTATAGAATATACCACCC
>NW_007730081.1:184531-189833 GCF_000696425.1 Galeopterus variegatus | reverse complement strand
ATGTACAGGAATATGAACATAAAGGGAACTCAGTGATGTAATTACTGTAATGCATTCAAGATAGCCAAGCTATCAAGACAGCCAAGCTAGAAAGTGGACAGGGGCCAGAAGAGAAGCCCTCGTCTGCCAAACATCAAAGCCTGCGCTTCTCCCAGTGTACAAATCAAATATCCTCCTGGGGTTGTAATAAGAACAAATAGAATAGTACTTGTGATCATTCTTTATAGGCTAAAAACCACAAATTCACATGTAAAGAATCATCATTATTACAATCAACATTAAAGGTTATGAATGAATTTACAATGTTCTGATACTAAGACATACCACCTAAGTTTCTTTTGACTAAATTCTCATCTAATAGAGTACAGTTTTAAAGCCAATAACTTTGTCTCCCAAGTACTGAAATAAATACATACACACTTATACCCATATAAATATATCATGTATACACTTCTGAGAATAATTCCACACATAAAATATCAATGTTATTCCATATTTATATGTATGCAAGTTTTATTACATATTAATGTACATATGCACAAATATTATATGCATTTGCAATAATTTCACTTTAAACACACACAGAGTTAATAACATACTTAATATCAGCTAATAACCATAAGCTAATTTGTAGCTGTCAAAGCAATTTCATATGCATCATCTCATTTGATTTCTCAGTCGTCCTACACTGAAATCATAACAGCAAAGCATAGTGGGGCAAGTGTGCATTCTACAATAAGGAAGATTTGGTTTCAAATCCGAGCCAAGTCTGTTGCCACAGCAGACTCATAGACATAATAAAATTAAAATGTGTAAGTGCAGTTGGAAACTGAAAGTCGTACTGGAAACCCAACCTCGGGTGCATGTGAGGGACAGACAGAGAAGACTGCCCTGAAGAAGTTCTGTCTGAACATTTCTACAGAAGTGACTGACATAAGAGTAGTGAATTCTGGGAGCAGGAGCACACATGCAATGGCACTGGGACAAGAAACCACTCTTATTGGTTTCACTTCTTCCTCTTGAGTTCTAAAACTGGGTCTTCTCCCTGGATCTACCCGAGGTCCATTTCTCTTACCCACGCACCGTGCTCTCCTGTCTCACTACAACGTTTTTCAATTATTGCCTCCCGTTTTAGAAATAGTCTCTCTCCTCTGCTCCTTTGCTTCAGTCCCAAATTTCCAACTACCAGGTCAAATGCCCAGCCAGCAATGGCAACTCAACATATCTCTAAAGGTTTTCACTCACCACCCTTTGCCTTACTCCAGATTATTTTCCTGACTTCCTTGTTTCAGTTAAGGACACCACCATCCTCCCAATCATCTGGCTCAAGCTGACAAATACTACTGCCTCATCCCTGTCTCCTTCATCCACCACATTCTTTTGTAGTTCTTCTCCAAAGCATCCCTAATATCAATTACTTTACCACTATCTGTGTTAAAGCCTGGCTACTGCTCACCTGTATTAAATAGTAGTCAGGGCTATTCTTTTGGAAACAGCAGAAATTCCAACTCAAATTGCCTTTACTAAAGACGACAATGTGTTGGCTAATGTAACTGAACATAGGCTTCAGGCAAGGCTAGATCCAGGACCTCCTCATTACCAAATGTCACTGTCCTTATCTCCACTCTAGTTCTCTCTGAGTTGACTCACCCTCAGTCATGTTTTCCTTACATGATGGCAAATACAGACTCAGGATTACATCCTACCAATTGGCAACCCCACTGGTAAGAGGGTGTCTCACCCATGGTTCCAACAAATATTTTATGCATGGTTATTAAATCACAATGACTAAGAGTAGGAGCAATGATCCCCCAAAGCAAAACTGAGGAGCTGCTACCCCAAGCTGGGGAAGGACAACTACTGGGCAAAAAAAAAAAAAAAAGCAAAAGAAGATATTGTATTTCTTAATAATTCCAATTTTACCCCCACTTCAATTCACTCTATGCCCTGTCAGCAAATTAATCTCAGATCATTTCTTTCTACTGTCCACAAGTCTTCAATGCCTCCTCGCTGGAAGCCCTACAGTGTTCCAGGAATGGTAATTTGCAAGTACATGTGAAAAATTTCAGAGCCCTTCTTGAATGAGAGAGAGGAACCTAAAAAGAGATAACGACAGAATCGGTGTGGGTGAGTGAGAGAATTCCAGTTTTGCTTTATTTCTGTGCCCAGGTGGACACATTGGGCGGATGTGGCTTGTAAACAAGTTTGTTACACAAGAATCCACCCATCATGGGTGGGATTCACAACAAAGCATTCAGAAATGCAGATGTTGGTGGCTCTGGAGTTCCTGTGTAGCTGTCAAAATCCTCATTTCACCTGCTGAAGTTTTTTCCCCTTCTCCTTCCCCAGGAGAGCTACACAAGATTTTCTCTTCTCTATTGTGTCATGAGTCCCACTGGAATGTAACACTGTGAGGACAGGGGCTATGTTTATTTTATTCCTACAATCCCAGAGCCTAGCAGAGTGCCTGGCAAATTGTGCCCTTAATATTTATTGATTTAATCAGTGAATGAATGAATGAATGATAGGTGTCAAACATTTTTTTATTTCGGGCCAGCCCGTGGCTCACTCGGGAGAGTGCGGTGCTGATAACACCAAGGCCCCGGGTTCAGATCCCATATAGGATGGCCGGTTCGCTCACTGGCTGAGCGTGGTGCTGACAACACCAAGTCAAGGGTTAAGATCCCCTTACCGGTCATCTTTAAAAAAAAAAAAAAACATTTTTTTATTTCAACACCATTAACCCAGAGTCGTGCATACAGCATGTGCTCAATAGACGTTTATTGGATTTAATTAAACTTAAGCCATATTTTGAAAAAGGATTCTAATCATATATTCTTGTTTTGAGCCAGAACCAATCTGGGGAAGCAGCCTGATTTATCTGTGTCAGTGTCCTAAAATTTACAGCTTCTAATCATGAAACTGTGGAATGTTCACAAATGTGAGGGGCCACATTCTATTTTTCTGTGTCATGCCCCATTTCAGTGCAAGCACCATGGAAGCAAGCATCAAGGACATTTTAAAACAAATGTTGTCCTTTCTTACATGTGAATCATGTCATCCTAAGCCGCCCTGGGGAGAAATAACAGCAGATATACACGTTCCTCCCCCAACCTAGGCAAATACTCCTCCTCCCAGGGTCTTCCCACCTTGACACCCACCCTCATCACTGCTAGATGGCCATCGGGGCTCAGCATCCAGCAGCTTTTCAGAATTTTAATGCTATTGAACAACTCTGCTCAAACACTCCTGGTGTGAACGGAGCAAGGCTCTAGTTGCTAGGCAACCATTACAAAAACCAAAAGTGCTTCCAAAATAAAGACTCAGAATACACCTGAATCAAGTACACCTGCACTGTTAATTTGCAACTGGTTGGATTGTACCATTCCCTTGGTTAGATGGTGTTTCCTGCTTTAGAAAATATTGCTACTCTGACCCTTCAAATTTTTAACTAAGCTGAAAGTATTTTTTACCCTTTCCAGAGTCCCAGTGAGGGAAGAAGAGGTATGTTTTATTTATTTTTTTATTTAAAGCCAAAACATTTCATTATTTTAGTTATACTAAGTTTCCATTTATATTGTCAGGGCTAGGGCTCAGACCCTTCAAACCCATTGTACAGACAGACTGGGTCCCCAGACCCCTCACATGCAGGTCAATGCTAGGTAATTGGGAAAGATCCTGGGAGCTGGCGGCAGACGACACGAGCTCAGTCCTCTGTACTGGCAGCAGCAGCTTACAGGTCCAGCAGCTTATGGGTCTGGCGGTGGCAGCAGCCTCATGAAGGGTCCCAGGGAAACTGGCAGCAACAGCAACAGCCTCCAGCAGCAGTAGCGGCCTCCCCCATGGCCCCAACCCCAGGGCCACCCTGGGGGTGGGGAGCACCATGGATCAGAGCCACTCGTCCTTTATACTTAAGTCCATAACCCAGGACACCTGGGTGCACATGCACACTTACATTAGACAATAATGAAGGAACATCTGGGCACACATCGGCAAGATTCTGAACATCTGAGGGGCCCTGACCATTTTCCTGTTTTTTCCCAACACAATGTTGCAGTTAAAATCATGGTTTTTCAATTGTTGGACTTTTAAAAGCCAGAGATTTATTACCTTTATTTTCCATGGGATGGTTCATATATTTCAGAATAATAATGTACAAACAGGAATTGAGGTACCAGAAAAATGTCTTTGGGCATCTAGGGAAAGAGAAAAAAGAGAAAATGAAAAAATATTCCAATAATGGAGACCAGCCTCTGCATGCATATTAAACAATTTTGGTGCCAATAAACCTTTTTTTAAAAATCAGTATTGTTTTGGTTGTTAATTTTGGCCATTTTGACTAGATGAAGGCTGAACCCTACTTCTTCAAGTATTCATGAGGCCCTAAGAAGGGTGATATAGGATGTGTCTGCCTGCAGCCATCCTTGAATTTTAAACATCTGACTTACATGCAGCTCGCTTACACAGAACACCTTTGAGCTATGAAGTGTTGCGCTTGTTGCTTGGGGAAGAAGTGGATGGGGAGGATTTTAGATACAACTGGGTTCAGAAGTTGAAAACCTTAGAAGGCAGAAACAAGGAATTTACTCTTAAGAGTTGACTGAGGAGCTGCACCTGTGGCCTCCCCACACCCAGACAGGTGCACTCCGCTCTCCAGCTCTTACATGTTGCTGTGTTTTCCACATAGTCTGAAGCATCACAAATTAGATACCCACACGTATTCCTTCATGCTGAAGTCATCCTCCAGGCACACAGCGGCTCCTCTGGGAGGGCGGCGTCCAGCCTGTGAGCCCTGTCCCCCAGCTCTGTGCTGATTGTCCTGGAGAGCAGGGAGATGGGGCAGGTGCATTCCTGGGACTTACCTAAGACAACAGGTGGCACGTGGACTCCACGGGGGGGAGGGGACATCTATGACCAGACCCGGAGCACAGTCACCACCAAGGCTGGACCTTGAAGGTCCCTCACAGGCAATTCCTGCAGCCCTCCTGACTGGAATAGGAGCAGAGCTCTGAGAAGCTGTGGAGCCCTGCCGCCACTGCAGGTTGGTCTGTCTGTGCAGGCTGGTCTGTCTGTCCAGGCTGGTCTGTCTGTGCAGGTTGGTCTGTATGTGCAGATTGGTCTGTCTGTCCAGGTTGGTCTGTCTGTGCAGGTTGGTCTGTCTGTGCAGGCTGGTCTGTCTGTCCAGGTTGGTCTGTCTGTGCAGGCTGGTCTGTCTGTCCAGGTTGGTCTGTCTGTGCAGGGTGGTCTGTCTGTCCAGGCTGGTCTGTCTGTGCAGGTTGGTCTGTATGTGCAGATTGGTCTG
>NW_007730081.1:180116-183535 GCF_000696425.1 Galeopterus variegatus | reverse complement strand
GTGCAGGTTGGTCTGTCTGTGCAGGCTGGTCTGTCTGTGCAGGCTGGTCTGTCTGTGCAGGTTGGTCTGTCTGGGCAGGTTGGTCTGTCCAGGTTGGCAGTCGCCATGTGGCACAGCCCATTGGGGTCACCAGAGGAGAGCAGCAGAATATCCACAGGGATGATCTCGCTGTAGCGAAGACGCCCAGAGTCTCCCACATGTATTTCTTTCCAGAATCGGTTCAATCATTCTTTTCTTCCCTGGAGATGTGCTTCAGGATGTTCCCAGCCCTGGGGCCTCCTCTTCGTGGCTGTCTCCTCTGCTGTCTGGGCTGACCGGCCGCAGGAGGAGCCCGAGCACTCACGCCAGCCCGGGAGAGACCCCAGGCCCCGGCCCAGGCCACCTTGGCTGCAGCATCACCTGAGAGGCCTGGGGGAGGGCCAAAGAGATAGGCTTTAATGCTGGGACTCCTAGCAAATAATCAGTGCTTATTAAATATTTAATTAATGCATCAATTAATACGTGGGTACAAGGGCCTGCTTTCACATCCTGAGGGAATCACAGCCTCTGAAAATGGATAGAAGCACAGTTACACACCCATGTGGTGGTTTTAAAAGAAGTCTACAAATTCTCTGGCTTCTCCCTTTAAGAGATGAAGCTTGTGTGGCGCCTGGGATCAGTGACTCACTTCTAACAAATGTAATAAGGCAGAATCGACAGTGTGTGAGTAGGTCATAAAAGGCGTCACAACTTTTACCTCTCTCTCTTCTCTCTCTCTCTCCCACCCACACCCCCAACCCCCTCATTCACTCTGGGGGAAGCCAGTCACTATGCTGTGGGGACACTCAAGCCGTCTATGGGGAGGCCCACATGGTAAGGAACCAAGGCCTCCTGCAAACAGCCACATGAAAGCCACCTTCAAAACCGATTCTCCAGCCTTAGTTAAGCCTTCGGATGACTGTGACCTCCACCAACATCCAACTACAGTCACACATAAGACCCCAGTGCAAAACTACCCAGTTACGCCACTCCGAATTCCTGAGCCGTAGAAACAAGGAAATGCAAATTAGGAGTCATTTTAAACCACTATGTTTTGAGGGTAATTCTTTCTACAGCAATAGACATTACAATCTTCTTTCACCTTTTCTGAGAAGACAGCTTAATAAAATACAAACTCCTTGAGGGCAGGTTTTCTGTCTTGTTCACTCCTGTATCCCCAACACCTGATACCTTGTACGCACTCAATAAACAACGGGTAACAACTCACTTAATGACAAGCTTGTTTATAATCTTTTATGGAAACCTATACACACAGATTTATACACGAAAACAGGAATTTATGTATTTACACACAGAAACAGAAACAATAAAAAAAGACTTTTTAACAAAGAATCATTGGCCAGGATAATTACCAAAAAAGGAACTATTAGAAATTATGGAAAAAGTGCCATTGGGACTCACATAATCCTCCTCCCTTACTGGGATGGGAGGAAGCTGCTTCTAGAAGGAATACAACAAGGCCTTGATGAATCCCAGGTAAGAACCATTAGCAAAGGACACAGCTGAGAAGTTCGTGCTTCTCCTGAGAAGGAAAAGGCATTACAATGTGTCGCTAAAGTCTCAGACCCCACTTGGGGATTTTCTTGAAGTTCTCCTGAAGCAATGCCATAACTGGAATTCAAGTATACAAAGACCAGTTGGACAAGACAACCCTTCAGTACCCTTCTGACTTGAGCTGCTGTCATTGGAAGACCACATCCTGCCTCTGCTGCCTGCACACCTGTGAGGCAGGTGAGATGCACCTGCTCTTGCCCTCTGCTGGCCCAAAGAGAGTTGAAGAGGAAGACACAGTGCCAACGTTTTCCACATTCACATTCACACGCTCCCCATGTCCAGTAAGCATCTTAGACTTTCTGTTCGAGGACAGGCTAAATACACATTCTCAAACAAGAGACAGTAAACAATGGCAGCAAATCTCTGTCTTGCTTCCTCTATGACACTGAGGGTGATGTGGATTAAAAGCACGACTTGCCCCCGCTGCAAGCTCAGGTAATGTGGGGCTAACTGTCCTCAAATGCAAAGACCCACTCAAGCTTTCCTTTCTTTTTAAAAACTCAGTTTCCAGAGTGGATACTGTATACTCTACTACGTGCTGTGAGTATGTATAAAAAGTAGTATCTAGCCTGGTACCTCAGTTACTTTGCACCTTCTTCCAGAGGAAGGGGACATTTTTAAATGTGTTCAATTACCCAGGAATGTCTAAAAATTAAAAATAGCAATTTAAATGTCCCAGACCAAGGAATCACATTCTTCTCTTCTTTCCTCTCATTGCTTTCGAGTCCCCCTATGACCATGATATCAGTGACACAGCATACGTCTAAGACTCAAGGGGGCTATTGTCATGAATTCAGTTAATTCAAGAAAAGCTTATTGAGAATCAGCCACTTGTTAGGCAGTGTGCTAGTTTCTTTATATACATTATTTGATTTGACCCAACAGTCACCTAATAGAGTGAGAAAAATGAAGCTCAGAGAATTTGAATTATCTAAGCGATCACAAGTGATCTCCCAGCTCCAGACCCGGGTTCTTCCAGCTGTCCTCACTGCCCTAGTCAGAATCATCTTTTAAATATTTGAAGACAATCTTTATGTTTCCACCAAGATACTAAATGCCAACATTTTCACCACCCCTGTTTCTTACGTGTTGAACAAGGTTCCAATATTTTGAAAGTGTTTAATTAAATATTTGAAGACAATCTTTATGTTTCCACCAAGATACTAAATGCCAACATTTTCACCACCCGTTTCTTACGTGTTGAACAAGGTTCCAATATTTTGAAAGTGTTTAATTACCTGGCTGAACCTATCTAGAAATAATAAAGCTTATTGAAAGACATTTAAAACTCCCAAACCAGACCTATGCTCAGCATGGGACAATCAGATTTATCACAGGATCCATAATAATCCCAGCATAAGCAGATGGCATTTTACCAAGTCATACCTTTTCTGAAATATTGAAATAGCTCAAAGTTCCTCATAACTCAGGTCTTACCTCCCAGAGATTTTTAAGGGAGCCATTTAATAGCATCAATGTCATGTTTAAGAGGGAGATTCTATTCTGAGAATTATTTTTTAAAGACCAGCATTAACCCCATCTGTCGTTGCCCTATTTCTCCCAGCCCATTCCATGTTAACACAGCAGGGGAGGAGCTGAAAGAGGGAGGAAGGGAGAAATGGGAGGACGGAGGTGGGAAAGCAGAGAGTTGGACAGAAGAGACTGCCTTGAATTCAACAGGTCCCAAAGCAATGAAAAAATGCTCACCATCACTCAGCATCCGGGAAATGCAAATCAAAACTACACTGAGATACCATCTCACCCCAGTTAGGATGGCTAAAATCCAAAAGACTCTGAACGATAAATGCTGGCGAGGTTGCGGAGAA
>NW_007730081.1:174700-179502 GCF_000696425.1 Galeopterus variegatus | reverse complement strand
TAGCCAAGAGCTGGAACCAGCCCAAATGTCCATCATCAGATGAGTGGATACGGAAACTGTGCTATATCTACACAATGGAATACTACTCTGCTATAAAAAAGAATGAATTACCATTTGCAGCAATATGGATGGACTTAGAGAGAATTATATTAAGTAAAACGAGTCAGGCACAGAAAGAGAAATATTACATGTTCTCACTTATTTGTGGGAGCTAAAAATAAATAAATACACAAATAAACTGAGGGGGAGAGAAGAAGACACAATAGTTACAACTCCTTGAAGTTGATACGACAAGTGAACAGATATGAGGTTGTTGGGAGGGAGGGAGAGAGGGAAGGGGGAGAGAGGTTTCAGTAATGAGCCACAATAATCAACCAATTGATAAAAATGTATATTTTATCAATATACATAGAAATGTATATTGATAAAATAAAATTAAATTTTAAAAAAAAGAAAGACACAGGCAGGCATCACCTGCTGTTTGACAATGCTGCCATCTTCTGGCACAAGTTGGAAATTCACTAGAAAATATTGCCACTCATGGTCATTCAACAGATAAACCACAAAGATGTGATTTTATATGCCAATAAAGTTAAAAAAAAAATACTTCCTATGATCTACTTAAACTAGGATTCAGTACATTCAGTTTTAAAGCTCCTACCTTTTAAAATATACCATACAGTGCCTGGACAATTAGAAAAACGTCCTCAATGTTCTACCTACTTCCATGCATCCTCCCTTTCAATCCGTTTCCCACCCAGCAGCCAGAGTCTCCACTAACTTTTAATTCCACTTAGAGCAAGTCCACATATGTTGCTCTGGCCCATGAGGGGGCCCAGCCTGGAAACCCAATTGGCAGCCACTCAGACTTTGTGTGTGTGCCCGGTGTGGGGCACTCCCTATGTCCTCAGTCTTCTGGCAACTTCCCACCCATACCCAACACACATGGAAGTGGGCTGGCAAGAAACATTAACATTTGGAGAAGACCATTCCAGGTAGAAGGAAGAACAGGTGAAAATGCCCTGAGGTGGGACTGTGCCTGAGGGTTCAGTAGCTAAGGAAAAATTATTAACAAGTGAGGACAAGAGCAAACAAGAGCCAGGTAATGTATTCTGTTAAGGCTCTGACTTTTACTCTGCATTAAATAGGAAATGGGAGCATTTTGAGTAGGAAAAAAAATGCTGAAAAGGGAGAGCAGACTAGCAGTACTGGATTTTAAAATATATATAATAAAGTTTCTATAGTTAAAACAATGTGGTACTGATGCGTGAATACATAGACCAGTGGAACAGAATGCAATATCCAGAAGTAGACCCAAGTGCCCATGGAAATTAATATCTAATAAAGACAAATCGTGGGGGCAAAGATTTTGCTATATGAGGTTGGGACAACTGGGTAGCTATTTGAGAAAAGATAAAAGTAGGTACTTTGCTCACATAATACCTATAAATATACTCCAAATGAATTAAGTCTATTAATTAGTACAAGAACTAGAAGAAAACATTGGAATTAATTCCTCTATAGCCTCAAACTTCCTAAATATAATTCAAAGTTCATATACAATTAAAAATTTATAAATTTTACCATATAAAAATAAAAACAAATTTGCATCATAGAAAATCACCATAAGCAAAGTCAAAAGATAAATAGCCAATTGATGCAAAATATTTATTAAAATATCATAATAAAGGGCTAATATCTCCAATATAATGAGAAGTTTTTCAAATTAAGAGGGAGAAAAGACCAAAACATTCTTTAAGTGGACAAAGACTTTAACAGACAATTCACCGAACGGAAAAAAAAAAAAAAAGAATTGTGTTTAAACATTTGAAAAGATGTTCACGTTCACTCACAGTAATAGAAATGCAAATCAGAACCACACTGAGATAGCATTTCTTAGACAGGCAAAAATTCAAAACCCTGCAGAAGCTGTGATGAAACAGAGACCTTCATTTGCTGCTGGTGGGTATGCAAAATTGCCAACCCTCTGTAGGATAGACATGACAGTCTCCACAGAAATAGAAAAAAGCAATTCTAAACTTTATGCGGAACCACAAAAGGCCCTGAATATCCAAAGCAATCCTGAGCAAAAGAAGAAAGCTGGAGGCGTCACACTACCTGACTTCAACATATACTGCAAAGCGATAGTAATCAGCATAGTATGCACGCAAAAACTGACACACAGACCGATGAAACAGAATAGAGAACCTAGAAATAAACCCACGCAATTCTGGTCAACTGATTTTCAGCAAAGGTGCTAAGAACATGCAGTGCAGGAAAGAACAGTCTCTTCAATGAATGATGTTGAGGAACTGGATGTCCAAATGCAGAAGAATGAGAAAAGATTGAACGAATGGCAGGAGGTTAAAAAGAAAAAAACAGAGAATAACAAATGTTGGGGAGGCTGTGGATAAATTGGAATCCTTGTGAAATGGTACAGCAGCCAGGGAAGACAGTATGACAATTCTACAAAATATTACAAATAGAATTACCATGTGATTCGGCAATTCCACTTCTGGGTATACACCCAAAAGAATTGAAAACTGAGTCTCAGAAACATATCTGTGCACCCATGTTCATAGCAGCATTATTCACAATAGTTAAAACACGGAAGCAACTCAAGTGTCCATCGACAGAAAAGTGGATAAGCAAAACGTTGTATATACGTATAATATATTATTCAGTCTTAAAAAGATAGGAAATTCTGGCATATGCTACAACATGGATAAATCTTGAGGACATTGTGCTAGATGAAGTAAATCGGTCACAAAAAGACTAATACTGTATGATTCCCTTTATATGAGGTACCAAGAGTTGTCAAAATCATAGAGAAAAAAAGTAGAATGATGGTTGCTGGGGGCTGGGGGCAGTGGGAAATGGGGGGTTACTGTCTAATAGGTGCAGAGTTTCCATTTGGGAGGATGAGAAGGTTCTGCAGATGGATGGTGGTGATCGCTGCACAACAACACGAATATATTTAATTCCACTGAACTGTACACTTAAAAATAGCTTAGATGGTGTATTAGGCCATTTTGTGTTGCTATAACAGACTCCTGACACTGGGTAATATATAAAGAACAGAGGTTTATTTGGCTTATGATTCTGGGACAGCAGCATCTGGCACGTGCCTCAGGCTGCTTCTCCTCATGATGGAAAGTGGCAGGTAGCCAGTGGGTACAAACAGATCACATGGCGAGAGAGAGTGAGAGAGAGAGAGAGAGAAAGAGAGACAGAAGGTGCCAGGGTCCTTTAAACAATCAGCTCTCACAGGAACTAATCGAGTGAGAACTCACTCATTAATCCCCCTCCCCCAGGGAGAGCATTAATCCATTCATGAGGGATCCGCCCCCCATGACTCAATCAGTTTCCAACACTGCCACATTGGAGATCAAATTTCCGCATGAGTTTTGGAGGGGACAACACATCCAAATTCCATCAGATTGTCAATTTTATGTTATATGTATTTTACCTCAATAAAAAAAAAATTGGAAAAAAAAAATTTTGAATGATCAGCTACTGATAAATTAGGAAATAGATTCAACACATGTAATATGAGAATTGAAAAGTTCCCCAAAACAGGAAAAGGCTGACTTTTCTTTAACCATGGTAATGAATATCTACCAGAACCACTGAAACCTGTTCAATAAATGCTCTTGAGAAAACTGTACATCCACAGGCAGAAGAATGAAATTGGATCCTAATCTTCACACCCTATACAAAAAAAAATCACCTCAAAATGAATTAAAGATGTAAATGCAATGCCTGAAACTATTAGTGTAGCTAAAGTTGGTATACAGCCCCCACTGCTAAATTGACTGGCAAAAAAAAAAAGACACCTGAAACTGTAAAACTACTAGAAGAAAACGTATGAGGAAAGCTCTACGACATTGGTCTAGGTAATAATTTTTTGGATATGGCCCCAAAAGCACGAGCAACAAAAGCAAAAATATATATCAAATTAAAAAGCTTCTGCACAGCAAAGGAAAAAACAGAGTGAAGGATAACCCACAGAGGGGGAGAAAATATTTGCGAATCACACATCTGACAAGACGTTAATATCCAAAATTTTTAAGGAACTCAACTGAATAGCAAGAAAACTAAAAAGCCAGTTTAAAAATGGGCAAAGAACTTGAACAGACATTTCTCAAAAGAAGACATACAAATGTCTGACACGTATATGAAAAAATGCTCAGCATCACTAATCACTAGGAAAATGCAAATTAAAACCACAATGAGATACCACTTCACATCCGTTAAAACTGCTATTTTCTTCATTATTTTATTTTATTTTGTCAATATACAATGTGGCTGATTATTGTGGCCCATAACCAAAACCTCCCTCCTCCCTGTCCCCCCTCCCTCCCAACAACCTCATATCTGTTCGCTTGTCATATCAACTTCAAGGAATTGTGATTGTTGATGTCTTCTTCCCTCCTCCCCCGCCCCAGGTTATTCGTGTATTTATTTATTTATTTATTTTTAGCTCCCACAAATAAGTGAGAAAATGTGATATTTCTCATTCTGTACCTGACTCATTTCACTTAATATGATTCTCTCTAGGTCCATCCATGTCATTGCAAATGGCAGTATTTCATTCTTTTTTATAGCAGAGCAGTATTCCATTGTGTAGATGTACCACATTTTCCGTATCCACTCATCTGATGATGGACATTTGGGCTGGTTCCAACTCTTAACTATTGCAAAGAGTGCTGCAACGAACATTGGGGAACAGGTATACCTTCGACTTGATGATTTCCATTCCTCTGGGTATATTCCCAGCAGTGGGATAGCTGGGTCATATG
>NW_007730081.1:168278-173700 GCF_000696425.1 Galeopterus variegatus | reverse complement strand
TTAGCCATCCTAATTGGGGTGAGATGGTATCTCAGTGTGGTTTTGATTTGCATTTCCCGGATGCTGAGTAGTGTTGAGCATTTTTTCATATGTCTGTTGGCCATTCATATATCTTCCTTTGAGAAATGCCTATTTAGCTCTTTTGCCCATTTTTTAATTGGGTTGCTTGTTTTTTTCTTGTAAAGTTGTTTCAGTTCCTTGTATATTCTGGATATTAATCCTTTGTCAGATGTATATTTTGCAAATATTTTCTCCTACTCTGTTGGTTGTCTTTTAACTCTGTTAATTGTTCCTTTTGCGGTGCAGAAGCTTTTTAGTTTGATATAATCCCATTTGTTTGTTTTTCCTTTGGTTGCCTGTGCTTTTGGGGTCATATTCATGAAGTCTGTGCTCACTCCTACTTCCTGAAGTGTTTCTCCTATGTTTTCTTTAAGAAGTTTTATTGTTTCAGTATGTGTATGTAATTGTTTAATCCATTTTGAGTTGATTTTAGTATATGGTGAGAGGTATGGGTCTAGTTTCATTCTCCTGCATATGGATATCCAGTTATCCCAGCACCATTTGCTGGAGAGGCAGTCTCTTCCCCAGTGTATAGGCTTGGTGCCTTTGTCAAAGATCAGATGGCTATAGGTGTGTAGGTTGATATCTGGATTCTCTATTCTATTCTGTTGATCAGTGTGTTTTTATGCCAGTACCATGCTGTTTTGGTTATTATAGCTTGGTAGTATAGTTTAAAGTCAGGTAGTGTTTCCCCCCCCGCTTTTTTTTTTTTTTTTTTTTTTTTTTTNGCAAACAGGGACAGTTTGACTTCATCTTTTCCCATCTGGATGCCCTTTATTTCCTTCTCTTATCTAATTGCTCAGGCTTGTACTTCCAACACTATGTTGAATAGGAGTGGTGAGAGTGGGCATCCTTGTCTAGTTCTGGTTCTTAAAGGAAAAGCTTTCAGCTTTTCCCCATTCAGGCTAGCTCATTCAGTAGAGCATGACTCTTAAAACTGCTATTTTCAAAAAGATGAAAGACAACAAGAGTTGGTGAGCACGTGGAGAATAAGAACACTTGTATACTGTTGGTAAGAATGTAAATTAGGGGCCTGCCCATGGCTCACTCGGGAGAGTGTGGTGCTGATAACACCAAGGCCACAGGTTTGGATCCCATATAGGGATAGCCAGTTAGCTCACTGGGTGAGCGTGGTGCTGACAACACCAAGTCAAGGGTTAAGATCCCCTTACTGGTCATCTTTAAAAAAAAAAAAAGAATGTAAATTAGTACAGCCACCATGGAAAACAGCATAGATGATGTCAGAGGTAGGGTCTGGGAGCCCAATAGGCAGCCTCAACCCACCCCATCCTCTTACCAGATTCTCGATTCTGACATTGCCACAGGAAAGAATTCAAGGGCAGAGTCACAGTAGAAAGTAAGAACAAGTTTAATATAACAGATAAGAAATACAGGTTCCACAGAGAGAGTGGGCATAGCCCCAGAGACTGAGCAGGGCCCACAACAAGTCTAACACAAAAGTAAGTTCAGTACAGACATCAAGTCTAACACAAAAGTAAGTTCAGTACAGACATCAAGTCTAACACAAAAGCAAGAAAAACACACTGAAAGTTCAGTACAAAGGCGAATGAGCAGCTGCTTCCTAAAAGTAAGTTTGATACAAAGAAAAGTACACACCCCTGAGCTAGGGAAGCACAAATTGCCTCCAGGAAAGTTAGCAACAACCCCCCTCAGGCTGGGATTCAGCTTTTATAGTTTCTCTATCTAATGAATATTCAATTAAGGGGGTGGTTCCCAGCTACATAACATTTCGTCTTGCGCGTGATCAGTTGGTCTCTTCCTGGAGCATATTGACTGGTCAGACCCTATCACATGCACCAGGCATATTCAAGAATGTTCTGTGCTCTCTATTGAGCATGCACGGCCACTGGATTTGCATAAGCCAGCCCCCTGTGGTCTCATTTTCTATTGGTGTTGGTGCTAAAAATAGGTCTAACTGGCAACAGTAACTTTCCTCCAGGGGAGAGCTCAGAGGAGGCAGACTGAGACCTCAGGGAGTGGCTGGAAACCCACAGGCACATCCTGAAACCTGAGCCCAGTGAAATTGAGCACCTCATGTATCATAGGAGTTCCACAAAAAACTAAAAATTGGACTAACACATGTTCCGACTATCCCACTTCCGGTGTATATCCACCTAAAATCAATGTACTGAAGAGACATCTCTACTCCCATATTCATTGCAGCATTATACACAACAGCAAAGATAAGGAATCAACCTGTGTTCATCAGGGGATGAATGAATAAAGAAAATGTGGCATATACCACAAGGGAATACCAGTTAGACTTTAAAAGAAGGATATTCTGTAATTTGTGACCATATACATGAACCTGGAGGATGTAATGCTAAGTGAAGTAAGCCAGGCACAGAACAACAAATACTGCACGATGTCACTCATATGCAGAATCTAAAAAGTTGAACTCATAGAAAAAGAACAGAATGGTGGTTATCAGAGGCTGGGGCAGGGGGGTGGAGGGGGAAATGGGAGGGTGTTGGTCAAAGGCTACAAAGTTTCAGTTAGGAAGAATATGTTTTTGTGACCTACTGCACAGCAGGGGGACCACAGTTAATAATAACGTATTGTTAATATTTCAAAATCTAAGAGTAAATTTCAAATGTATCACCACAAAAAATGATGGGTAAGCAAGATGATGTATATGTTAATTAACGTGATTTAATCATCCCACATTATGTACATATGTCAGAACATCACACTGTGGGCCGGCCCGGTGGCGCACTGCTACAGTGCGCTGCTTGGGAAGCGCGGCGGCGCTCCCGCCGAGGGTTCGGATCCCACGTGCAGACCGGCGGCTCGCTGGCTGAGCGAGGAGCGGGGGCAACACCAAGGGTTGCGATCCCGTTGCCGGTCCCGGTCCGGTACGGGCGCGACACTGAGGGTTGTGATCCATTGCCGGTCATGAAAAAAAAGACAAAAAGACAAAAAAAAAAAAAAGAACATCACACTGTACCCCATAAATATACAGTTATGATTGTGAACTTAAAATAATATTAATAGTAAAGGGAAAAATAAAGCCTGTTCAATAAGTTAATGACAACTCACTTCAGTCAACACACTATTGCAAGCCAAGTAACCAGGGATGTTCTACACGTCTACAGGGTTTTCTCTGTGTACAACTCTTTCATCTCTAGTACTCTGTTCTGGGATCTCTAGCTGCCTTGGCTTCCCCAGACTCTCATTTCCATCTACTCGTCTCAGGGAGATTGCCAGGCTCTTGCTGGGTTCTTCCTCCCTGTGCCATGGCCTGGAAACTCTCTCAAGACAGTAATTTGGGGCAATTGAAGAGCTCACATTGGTTTTCTCCTATATTTCAAGGATTACTGTCCTTTTTACCTGATGTCCACGTACTTGAAAACTATTATTCTATGTATTTTGTAGGGGGTTGTGGGGATGACAGGATAAATTAGTCAGGCTCCCTTGGCTTAGGTCTGGTTGGGGGGTCATGCAGCACATTTCTTTGTAAACATCTTGTGTGTGGGTGGAGTTAGTGTGCATGTGCACCCATGTATCTTTTTAGTTATTACTATTTTGTGTTCTTGAGTTTGTGAAGCAGGCTGGCTGGCAGAGCTCCCATCTAAAAACAGAGCATGTTTACTCTGTTGGCAGCTGCTCAGGTTTTCTTTGAATTTTGCCGGTAGCAGTTGAGTTTCTGAGTTTCTCTTTGTACTGCTTAGCTCTCAGATGTGTGTGTGCTGAATAAAGACTATTCCTTCTTCAACCAAGGCTCCAAGGATCTTTTTGCCAGTTACCTAGCTCACAGACCTGCATGTGAGGGGTTTGTGAACAGGCTCAAGGGGTCTGTGAGCTCCAGACCCTAGCCCTAGCTCTACAGGGGTTTTTTAGTTTTTTCCAGCAGAAGGAAAAATGCAGTCCTTGTTATTCCATCTTGGCTAGAAAGAAAAGTTTGCTTTCATTTTTGAAAGTTATTTTGCTAAAAGTTATTGTCAATTTTATGTCAATGGTTTTGTTTTGCATTTCATTATGGGCTTGCATTGTAATCATCAATAATTTTAATATTTCTTCCTCTGTATGCAATGTGTCGTGTGTGTGTGTGTGTGTGTGTGTGTGTGTGTGTGTTTTCCCTTTACCATTGGTTTTCAAAAATTTGATTATTATGTATCATAGTATGGCATTGTTTGTGCTTATCCTATTCAAAGTTCATTGAGCTATTTGGATCTGTAGGGTTTGAGTTTTTATTAAATTTTCAACACTTATTTTTTTAAGATATTATTTCAGCCTGCTCTATTTATGGGAGTCCAGTTATGTGATTGATATATTGCAGGTCATTGAGGCTCAGTTGATTTTATTTTCAGTCTTTTTGTTCTTTGTGCTTCAATTTAGTTTCTATTACTATATTTTCAATTTTGTTGATCTTTTCATCTGTAGAACCTAATCTGCTGATAAACCTTTGCAGTGTATTTTCTATATCATAGATTATATTTTTCAGCTCTTGAAGTTCCATTTGGTTATTTTTAGTTTATTCTTTTCTCTTCTCAATGAGTTCATGCTTTCTTTTAAATACCTGAACATATAACAGTTGTTTTAAAGTCTTTATCAGCTAATTTCGTCGTCTCTGTCATTTTTGTATCCTGTTTATATTAACTAATTTTTCTCCTATGGATTATATTCATCTGCTTTTTCACTTGTGCAGTAACGCTGAAAATTGTGAATGATACATTGTGCATGAATCTGGATTTTGTTGTCTTCCTTTAAAAAGTATTGAATTTCACTTTGGCTGGCAACTAAGTTACATGCAGATCAGCTTGATCACTTTGAGGCTTGTCTTTTTATAATCTACATCTTCACTCTACATCTTAGCCCTAAATAGAGGCATGATCTCTCTAGAATTTCTAATGAATGTCCTGAGTGTGCAATGAGTTCTGTTCACAGTAGCTAGTTGAAACTCAGACACATTCCAGATTTGCTTGGGCTCTAGAAATTGTACAGGTTACAGCTCCTTGATATTTTTTTTTTGCCTATCTGGGTAGTGTCTTATCCTGTGCATGCACAGCTTAGTATTTAGCCAAAAATTCTAGAGATCCTATGCGTATCACTGAAGCTATTTTTCTGCATAACTCCCTTCTCTCCAGTACTCCCTGCTCTAATGATTCTAGCTCCTTTGACCTCCCCAACTGCTATCTCTGTAAAATCAACTCAGAGAGCTCACTCAGCTCTACTTAGGTTTCTCTCTCTGAGTTGTGGTTCAGAATGTGCTCCAGGCCAAAACCTGGAACACTCTTAGAACTCTTATGTGTTTGCACAAAGGCAGAGAGAAGCTCGTCAGACTGCCACAGACCCGCGACCCCGTAAGTCACCGCCAGTCCAGCCTCACTTGCGGGGCAAA
>NW_007730081.1:115919-163549 GCF_000696425.1 Galeopterus variegatus | reverse complement strand
GGTGTCGGTGACGGGCCATAATAATCATATACATTGTATATTGACAAAATAAAAAATAAATTAATTAATTAAATAAAATAAAAAAAAAGAACTCTTATGTGTTTGCCTTCTCCAAGGGATCACAGACCTGTGCATCCTGTTACACAATATCTGAAAACAGTTGTTTCATATATTTTGTTCAGGTTTCTATCTGTTTACAGAGGAAGGGCAGGTTCATTGCCAGTTGCCCAATAATGGCTGTAAGTGAAAGCCTGCAGTCACATTTTAAGGAGGTCTGTGCTAGAACAGGAGGTTAAGTAGTCATTTTTAAACAGATGGCAAATGAACAGTAACTGTGGATAAGATTACCCAGGGAAGGTATAACAGTTAGGATTGGGCTCGTATATGAATAATACAAATCCAAAATAACAGTAATTTTAAAAAGAAATTTATTCCCTCTCATAAAGTAAAAAGTAAGCAGTTAAGAACCGATGGGGCAACTCTGTTCCACAAAGTCCTCCTGAACTCAATCTTTTCTCAACTCAGTGCTTCACCATCTTTCATGATATAAGAAGCTGTCCTCCCATCCATATTCCAGCAGAAATATGGGTAAAGGGACCAGTAACAGAAGAGGAAAGCACACACCAACTGTCTTTAAGGAAGGTTTCTGGATACTAACACACAACACCACTATTTATATCCCATTGGCCAGAACTTGCTTGTATGGCCAATATAGCAGTGTGGGAAACTAAAAAATATACTATTTATTCTGAATGACCATGTGCCAGTTAAAAATGATGTTGTGCTGGCAGCAGAGGAGGATGAATATCGGCTGTCTGATTGCTTGTGTAGACACTTGTTTCTCTGCCACAAGTGTATAAAAACAATAGAGGAGACCGGGAGCCCATAGCAGATAAGGGATTGCCTACACCCACTCTCTCTCGTGTGTTTCCTCTCATTCTCTCTTAAATCCTAATCAAGTGTTCACACTACAAGCCCACCAAACCTTCTTTTTGTTAAAGTTACCAATGACCTCCACCTAGCAAATTCCAAAAGCCAATTCTCCATTCTCATCTCACTTTATCTATTAGCACCATTCGACTTATTAGCCCTGTTGATATCACACTTTAAAAAAACTTTTTGAAAACTTTTTTTTTTTTTCCAAAAAATATGGCTTCCAAGCATCACACTCTCCTGGGTTTCCTCTTACTTTACAGTAACTCATGCTCAGTATTCTTTGATTTTTGCTCCTCTTCTTCCCAACTTGTAGACAGTAGGGCTCCCAGGGATCAATGCTTGGAGGTTTTTTTCTGTCGTAGTGACCTCACTGTTTCCCAAGTGATCTCATTCTGCTTCATGACTTTAAAACGTCTATATTCTTTCTACACCCAAATGTTTGTCTCCAACTCAGACCTTTTCCTGAATTATATATCATAACCTACAAATGTCTGCTTAATATCTCTCCTTGAATGAATAATGGCACCTGTTACTTTCTAATATACTATACAATATGCTTATTGTACTTATCGTCTCCACTAGAATGCAAAATCAAGTGGAAATCCAAGTGCATAGAACAGTGCCTGGCACATACTAAGCACACAGTGTTTTTTAAATGAATAAAAAGAAATAGGAGCTTGGGAAAATAAGAGCATTATTTCTCTGAAGCCAAGAGAGGAGGAAATTTTAAGACAGAATGAGTGGTTCGTAGTGCATAATACACTACTAAGTGTCCAGAAAAAATAGGACTGAAATTTTTTCCTTGCATTAAATAATTAGGAGGTCATGATGACCCTGGGAAGAGCAGATTTGATAAAAGTGTTAGGAACAAAACCAGATTGCATGGGGCTGAAAAGTGAGTTAATAGAGGTAGTAAGTACATTACTAATTTTTCATAACTTTGGAGGAGAAAAGGTAAAAACAGATTGAAAGACAAAGAATAGATTTTAAAGGATAGGGAAAATGTGGGCTTATTTTTTATGCCAAAGAGAATGTGAACAGTTTTGAGGGAGAAGTTGAGATCCATAAGATGGAAGAGACAATGGAGCAGTTCACTCATAGAAGCAGAAGAGATTTTGCTCAGTCCAGCGGTGGAAAAGTTGACCTTGAACAGTGTGGGAAACACATCGACCACTAAGATTGGAGAAAGGAAGCTTGTTGTGCCTGTGAGTAAGAGACTGTGACACTTTGGAGATCACTGCTAATGCCTCCTGGTGGGCAAGATCTTCTGGGTAATGTGGTGAGGGCAGGAAGAAAGGCTTCAACATTGGAAGAGAGATAAAGATAGAAGCAAATGTTTTAATTGTGCTTGAGGAGAGAGAGAGCTAGCCAAGAAAAAATAAAAGGGCTGTCAATTAAAAGGATTTTGGTGACTTTAACAAAGGGAAGTTCTCAAAGGGTTGTAAGGGCCAAAGCAAGACTGGAAGTTTAGCTAAATATGAAGACCACAATCACAGAATATGAGACCCTTAGAAATAAATAGAAATCATCTAGGGAAAAAAAAACAAATCACTTCATTTTACAGAAGCCAAAATCACAACAAATAACTCATCCATATCCCTAATCTCTCCTGTATCTTCAACCTCTCCCTCTTTACTAATAGTTCGCACTCAACCTCCAACCCTCTGGAGCCACTTGCTGCCTTGTAGCTGTCTTTTCCCCACCAACAGGAAGGAAAGTTTCAGGGATGTCTATACTTGTCATCTCTGTTATTTTACCTCCCATGATCTCTCAACCCATGCCAACCAGATTTCAGGGCCCATCACTCCACAAAAAATGACCTTGCTAACCTCCCCAAACATCATAGTTTGCAGAGGAACAGAAACAAGTTTTAGTTAAAGTAGTGAGGGAGTGGAGAAAAACTCACCTGCCCCACTGTCTGTACAAGTACAGTTTGGACAGAGCTGCTCGTGCTGAAGATGAGCGAGAAGGTGACAGATTCTATGCAAGCACACACAGGGAAAAGAAGTCAGCAGAAGAACCCGTTTGAATAGAAAACATAGCTCAAGAAAAAGAAAAAAATTGCTCTGTGCCATAGAAGAATTTTAAGAGAACTACCTTAGTAAGGCAAGACCTCAAAGTTGCAAAGATAAAACAACAGAATTACGGGAAAAGAAAGACGGCAAAGCTGAGGAAATGAGATCAAAACAACAAGATTTCTGAACTTATAAATTAGAAGCAATTATATTTGAGAGTTGAACTATAGACACAGAGGAAAGACCTGTCATGATTTCAGAGAATGCAGAGGAAAAACAAATAAAAGATGTGGGAATTAGGGGCCGGCCCATGGCTCACTTGGGAGAGTGCGGTGCTGACAACACCAAGGCCACAGGTTCGGATCCCTCTATAGGGATGGCCAGTTAGCTCACTTGGGAGAGCGTGGTGCTGACAACACCAAGTCAAGGGTTAAGATCCCCTTACAGGTCATCTTTAAAAAAAAAAAAAAAAAAGATGTGCGAATTAGATAAAATAAGATATATGTGAAGAACCCAAAAGGACAATTGGTGTCTGTGAAAATAGATAACCCAACAAATAGAATGTAAGATATATTTAATTATACGAGAAATTTTTCCCAAAAGGAAATAACTGAACCTGTGCCTCAAAAGGCATGGTATACCAGGAAAAGTGACACAGAAAAGTTGACACACAAACATTGCCTGTTACAGTGTTTAATTTCAAAGATGAAGAAGGAATTCTTTCAAGATATAACTTAGGTAGAAAAATTTATTTACAAAGGGGAGGAAATTGGACTGTTCTTGGTCTTCTCAAAGCATCAATCAATATCAGGAGACATTCTCATGGCTACAAAAGACTGAAGATGAGAAGGTGTTTGCTGAGAACATAATATCTCTCCAAGGTGTTCTCCAAGAATAAAGGCAACAGGCAAAGTTTCTCAAACATGAAGGAACTCAGAGAATGAAGCATTCTTGAAAAAATTACTTAATCACAGGATTCAGCCACCCAAGGGAAGAAATAATAAAACTCCTGGTAGTTAGCATTGGGTTAATTTAAATAAAGAATGAACACTAAACAACCACGGGGGATATGATCACAGTCTGTTGATTTCCAAATAATTGGAAGGAGGAGATAGAAGAAACAAGATAGGAAAGGTACTCATTTCCCCACCTTTTTTCGCAGAGAATAATTAAATGCTGTCTAAGAACAAGGACGTGAAGTGAGTGACAGGGACCACTGGAAGACACTGGAAGGGACTGGAGATTACCTCTTATCTGATTGTTGTCAGGAGGAAATGTGGGTCCAGGTGCTTCTGATGAGTCGCCAGATCTAAAATCTTGATTGATGATTCTAGATGACAAGGAGCCACCAAAAACAACTAAGGAGGGGAGGGGCTGCTTGTTTTAATAAACCCCTATGCCTGCTGTGATACAAGCCACCAAGGTTTGAGAATTTGAAGACAGGTGGCAGGACAACTATTGGAGCACTGGAACAGCTGTCTAGCTGAGAGGTGAGGAGACGGTGGTGGACCAGCTGGATGGTGTAGATGTGGGTTAAGCGGAGGGAGAAGTCAAGGCAAACCCCCAGGCTACCCTACTCAGGTAGCCAGTGGTATTAGCAAATGAAACACAGAGCACATAGTGAGACAGATATGTGACTAAGAAAATGAGATAAAATGTTCATAATTGGGGGATACGGGTGGAAGGACACACACACACACACTGGGAGGGAGGGTAACATTCGATGTGAAACAATTTCAGGCTCACAAAATGTTTCAAGAATGGGGAAAAAAGAACAGTTTTCTATACCCTTCACCCACATTCTCCAATCACTAACACTTTATCACATGGTCTTGGTCACATGTCTGTCTATCATCGATCCAACTTGCTTTTTCATACATTTCAAAGTAAGTTGCTGACATTAGTGCATCTCACCCAAAATAATGCAAAATGCACACTGTTAACTAGAGTCACTATTTGTTTATATTGTTTTAAAGTAAAATGTACATAGCGTGAAATGCTTAAATCTTTAACACACTATTTGATGAGTTTGACAAATGCATAAACCTTTATCCAGATATAGAGTATTCCCATCACCCCAGAACATTCTCTCAAGTCTCTGCTGATCCTTGTCCCTACTCCACCTGGAAAAGCAGAGAGGCCTGGCCCTGTCTCTTCAGCCCCCAACTCTCACAGCATAGACTGGGGTGGGGTCAGGCCTCTCTGGACTGACTGCCCATCAGGGAGGCCTCAGCCAGCTGCTGCAGCAATGACAGGGTCCCATAGAGGGCACACAGGGGCATCTTGGCTTCTAGATCCCAGGTTGACTTGGGGCTGTTCACCTCCATCTTCAGGCCACACTCCTCCAGCAGGCCATAGGTGATGGCCAAACCCTCACCCTGCAGTGGGCTGAGGAGCTTGGGGTTGAGGGTGAAGGGAATGCTCCAGGGGTACTTGAAGCTGGTTTCTAGAATGCTCCTTACCTAGAAGAAGGATGGTCAGATTGTACAGACCAGACTTTGAGATCAGGAAGAGAAAACTTCTGTCCCAACAGTCAGGGGCCATGAAAGGGAATGGAAGGGGCAAGAGCTTTGGGGTCAAGGGGACCAGGAGTCACGTACTGCTCATGTCGTGTGATCAAGTTATTGGAAATCATCGAACATTGGTTTCTTGGCTACGAAGTGGTGATAATAAGCTTATCTTGCAGAAGAGTGGTATTTGGATTTCTATATGCATACGTACATGTGTATGTGTATGTCTTTACACACATACGTATTTATAGATACATATATATGGGGAGAGAAAATCAACAATTTGCCACTGGTAACTGTGTAGCTAGAGCAGGGCTGTTACTCACATCCCCTGAGCTTCCATAGACCTGTGTTCCTAAATGGCTATTGTAGACCTGTTGGGGCCCACTGCAGGGCTGCCATGGAAACTGATACTCCCCTGCCACCAGCAGGCAGACTCCCACCCAGTGGGCACTCTGCAGAGGGAGAACACAGCCAGGGACTTCCCAGTGGCCACACTGGGATCCTGTCTCCCCTCCCAGTGGAAACCTGTCTTTTCTCAGAATCGTTCTTCTTAACCCTGCTTCCCTTACCCTCTTCCCTGGACTGCTGTCTCCTGGGGATTTTTTTAAAAAATTATTTTATGTTTAAAAGTTTATTTTTAATTCTCAGTATACATTGTAATTGATTTTCGTGACCATTTACCCATTCCTTTCCTCCCTTCCCTCTGGCCCCTGGGGATTTCTCACCAGCTCCTGCTGATGGAGCAGGATCCTTTTTCCCATGGACAGGGCCAGCAGATCCTGTTGGGTGTCACTTAGCACTGCGGGAGGGGACATGTGGGGAAAGAACATGAGGGTCCAGAGTTTCGTCTCCCACCATGAATGAGGATACCTGTGAGAGGGGAACTCTGAGGCAGAAGAATAAACGTGTGAGGCTTGAAAGTCAAGGTCTCTGCCCTGGAAAGTCCTTCCTCTGCTCTTGGAATGCCTTCAGGTTGCTAAATAACATGGCGCAGAGGATGGGATTCTGAGGCTGGGGCTGGAAGCATCCATCTCCAATGATATACATGTCTGATGACCAAGGGCTGGTCACTCTCCGGGCTTCTGCATCACTTGGTGAAATACCACACTGAGCTCTCCTGACCCAGGAGAGAGGTGTGACGTGAGGATGAGAGATCACAATATTCAAAGGGCTTTGGAGAAGTGGCATCTAACTCAGGCCATGCAGGGGCTCTGGGGATCAACCTTGTGACTCTTCCACCCTTTCGCCAAATCATTCTTACCTATTAGGGCTTCCAGGAGGTAAAAAATGGGATACTTTTCATTAAAACATAGAGGTTTCAAGTCCTGTTGCAGTTTATTTAGGATGGTGCCACCAGGGCCATCCGAATGACCCAAAGAGTTCAATTTCAGCTATAGGAGATAGGTATTATTGTTAGTAATAATAACAATGTACAATCTGCCTATGTCTTCTGTAACTATAGTTGATAACCGTGGGGTGTGTACGGGCTCTCTACCTCCCCAGGGGATTCCAAGCAGCCTCAGTGTGGGGGGCTGCACCACCCAGCCCAGGTCACTGTGCCTGGGGCTAGAGTTCCCAGTCTTTCTCATTCCCCTGGCATCTCTTTCATTCCTCTTCCCCCTGGTACCTTGGTAGCCATATCTCCTAAACATTCCCGCTTTACAGCTTTGACCAGCCCTAGTCAGCCATGGGGCCCCATCATCATGTCCTTCATGTCCTGCAGAGCCCCTCTGTCTGTGAGCATAGCCAGGGTGGTATGACATCCTGAAAATCCTTTGAGAGCTCGGCCAGTGCCTCCATTTTCTGAGAAACCTCCTCTTATAATTTCTTAAAATCTGCTCTCAAGCCTCAACACCGACCAGAAAATGGTAACAATTCTTTGATTAGAACATCCCTGGGATAAGTCTTTCTCCAACAATATGAGCCAGGCCCATCCATCTCTTTTAGGTACCAAGCAAAAGCGTCTGTGCAGGTGGCATGTTGTCTGCAATTCTTCACCAAGTGCCTCTTCACCATATGGAAGCAAAGTAAAGAACATGATTGGTGCAGTTATAAAACTGCCTTCTTTAGTTTACCTTGTCGGGATGTTCCTAATCGCATAATCATGTGGATGCTTATGATTGTCTGGGATTCAGTTTCACTTCTGTCTAACTTAAGTATTTATCAGAAATGACCCAGGGTGGGTCTGAGTGTGGGGGAGTTTACAACTAATTGATCACAATCAATCACAGATTTCTGTGCTCCTTCTCCACTCCCAGTGCTTCACTTGACTTGCCTTAAAAAAAAAAAAAAAAAAGAGAAATGGTCCAGGTGACGTTTTGTTTATGTTTGCGGTGTAAGCAAGGTTAAGGCTAGTTCGAGGGCTAGTTGGTTTTGTTTGCTCAGGGATTTTTCAGCCCCGCTCTTTATTTTAGTTTTGCTCTAACACTGCCCAGGAGTCTCCTGTGCTCGCACTTCTCCCAATCCTGCCATCTTCCTGGATGGTTTCAAACTTATATAAAGAAATATACTGAGGCCTGAGACTAACATAAAACCAAAATTGAAGTGTTCAAGAGGAGAAAGAGCCCAATAGAGGGAGAGCCATAGAACGTGGTGTCCTGGGGTCCAGGGGGAATGGAGTTCCCAGTTAGTGACCTACACAGTTACTCACTGCAGGGTAAACTGCACTGGCTGAGGTCTGGGATTCTGTCTGTTAACCTCTGTACCTAGACGAGACTCTCTCCTGGATCAAACCTTAGACAGGTTCCTCTGAACCCTCTTCTCACCCTCTACCTCTGGGCTTCTGTGTTTATCACTATGTTACCCAGTTTTAGTAAAAATCCTGTCAAGTGGGTTTAGCCAGAGTCCCCACCCAGAATATCTGATCACGTTCCTCATTCTGCCGCCACCTCCCAGGTGATACTCGATCACCTTGGCTTGCCTGCAGCAAAACTTCTGTTAACAAAAGTTACCCTACCCTCTTATTAATTTTTCATCCACCCCTCTTTAATTTTCCATCCACGCACTTTCCACCCTGCTTCTTGGCAATAAATCCTCACTTTTCCTTGTATTCAGAACTGAGCTCAGTTTTATACCGAGATCTTTTCCCTTCTATTGCAATAGTTCCTGAATAAAATCTAATTTTGCTGCCATGTTAACCTGTCCAGCTCTGGTTTTCTTTGACAGTCCTCAGCACTGCAATCTAGACAATGTGTAGATAAAGCAGACCCAGAACCTGGAAACTGTGGCTGGCAGTAATTTACACTTGCTGACTAACTGACTCAGTGAGGAGAGAACTTCGAGAAGTGTAAATCGTTTTGCATAAAAAAGGGGTGAATAAATGTAGGAGAGAACAGAGTCCAAAAAGCAAAGTGTCTTAAACTTATAAGATCTTTACCAGAGAGGAGAAGTAGGAAAGGGGGAAGACAGAAAAGTGGGAGTGAATTAGAGGGGGGAAAGGGTCCCCGGGAGACCTGAGACTCACATGGAAACCTGTATAAAGTCTAACCTGAAAAGATAACTAATGGAGAATTTTCAAGAAAGTAATGTTCAGTGCAATGACCACCCCTACCCTGGTCTCCCTATGAGTCTTAAGTAAATTTACATCACTCTCTCCTGGTGCCTATGCATTCACGGGATGAAGAGCTTCCCTATAAATGCAAAATACGCAGACTCCTACCTACTGTGAGGTTTGCCATGAGTAATACGTGGGTGCTGTTTACACACCTAGATTCCTTCAAGAAGGCATTTGGAGCTCTTTTTCTCATGCCTTCCAAGATTGCCACCTTCCCAATGAAATGCTGTTCTCAACATAAAAAGAAAGATCAGGGTTTCTTAGGTGCTGCTACATGTTTGATGTCCCATATTTTCCCTTTTATACCCATTTCCTAGGAGGTTGTAGCATGCTTTGAGGTGGGAAACAAGGAAATGTGAAGATGAAGCTCTTTGTTAATTATTATGAGGATCTTGATCCTCAACTTCCTCATTCTAAGCCTAATCAAAAAGTACTCAGTGTTTTTTGGACTCACATAACAGCTAAGTTACTTTTCTCTGACTTCTAGAATACCCAACAGCAGAGCCCTCAGAGTGTTCATACATGGAAGAGTTATACACGTGATTAAAATTTCGTATTTCAAGTCTGTATTAAAGTTTTACTATGCCGTTTATAGAAAGTAAAACTTCATTTTGGTAAATTTTGTCTGGTGATGATATGTTGAAAGTACAGCTGTGCCTGCTGAGGTACATTCCCAATGGAGCACATATCAGATTCCCAAGGTGGAGAAGGGTAGACATGGGAGTTTTAGGAATATTCAAAGAAAGCAAAAGTAAAACAAATGCATTGTGAAATACTGTCAACTGAAATTGATGCTGACATTTTGAGTGTCAGTCCGTGATGTTGCATAGAGAATATAGCCATGGCAATCCTGTTTATACAGGCAGTACACTTACTGTGAGCCCACGGGGAGTAAGTGGAAAGGGTGTGCGTTTTGTGCAAGTTTTTTTGTCCTTTTTACAAATCTCCTTTTTCTTTATCTTTAAAATTGATTGTTGCGGGCCGGCCCGGTGGCGCACTGGATAGTGCGCCGCTTGGGAAGCGCGGCGGCGCTCCCGTCCAAGGGTTCGGATCCCATATACAGACCGGCTCCCGCTCACTGGCTGAGCGAGGTGCGGGTGCAACACCGAGGCTTGCGATCCCGTTGCCGGTCCCCGGTCCGGTACGGGGGCAACACTGAGGGTTGCGATCCGTTGCCGGACACGGAAAAAAGACAAAAGACAAAAAAAAAAAAAAAAATTGATTGTTGCAAGATTGGATTTAAGTAATACTGTATATACATGGTACTTCACACAGAGGAGGTGTTAAGAACATTGATTCTTGTTGTACAGAACTCCGCATGGAGGCAGTTCAGAGGCTCTGCTCAGGACCCTGGTGCTTGGACCCACCCCTCCTCCTGAAGCTACCTTTCTGGTTGTCCCGTGGTTACATTTTACTTTCAGCACATTTACCAGAGGGATGTGAGCCAAATAAGTTGTTCCAGTTATAGCTACTGGGAATCCATGAGTCAGAGACTTGTTCAGCCAGTTTTGTTTATGATAGTAAGTGGGTACGGCTTCCAAAGAACCTTATCTACTCTGATCAGGAGAGCCTACTATATATATGTATAGAATCAAATGCCGTCTGATTTTGTTCCGTAGACTTTTGGCTTGGAACGTCTTGAGAGCTAAGATTCTGTGATCCAGAACTCAGTTTCAGTCCCGGTCTCCTGGAAGAGAAGAGGGCCCTCCATACACTTAATTTTGTAGGATATAGCGGGGAAATTGAGTCACAGACCCATTGGTGGGAAGAAAACAGGGTGGGCAGAATCACATTGATCTGGTCTCTGGATTTGGCACAGATACCAGGAGGTCAGAAGACTGAAAGGGGCCTTACTCGATCGCGCTCTTTCTCTGCTGGACGAAACGATACACAATCTGGTAAGTTCTAACAGGGAGAAGGGAATGCTAATACCTCTTCAAGATCCTGATTTTAATTATTTTGGATAAGTACCCAGAAGTGGGATTGCTGGGTGATATGATAGTTCTATTTTTAATTTTTTGAGAAACCTCCATATTGTTTTTCATAGTGGCTGCACCATTTTGCATTTCTACTAATGGTGTGCAAGTATTCTAATTTTTCCACATCTTCATCAACACTTGTTACCTTTTTTTTTTTTGATATTGGCCTTCATGACAGGTGAGTGGTGATATCTCGTTGTGGTTTTGATTTGCATTGTCCTAATGATTAGTGACATTGAGCATCTTTTTATGTATTTGTTGGCCAATTGCATTTCTCATTTGGAAAAATTTCTCTTCGAGTCTTTAACCCATTTTAAAATAAGGTCATTATTATTATTTTTTGCTATTGAGTTGTAGATTTCCTCTTATATTTTAGAATTTAAACCCTCCTCTCATAAATGGTTTGTAAATATTTTTTCCCATTCTGTAATGTTGTGGTTTAAATGTCTCTTCAACTTCATGTTGGAGTTTAATCCTCAATATGATATTTGAAAGGTGGGGCCTTTGAGAGGTGATTAGATCATGAGGGCCCTGCCTTAATGAATGGATTAAACCATTAATGGATTAATGGATTATCATGGGTGTGGACTGGTGTCTTTACAAGGAGATCATATGAATGTGTTCTTGCTCAGCTCTTCCATGTAAAATCCTGTGTCATCACAGGACTCTGTAGAGAGTCCCCACCAAGGAGAAGTCCCTTACCAGAAGTGCACCTCAACCTTGGACTTCCTGTCCTCAAAAACTGTGAGAAATAAGCTCCATTTCTTTATAAATCACCCAGTTTCAGGTATTTTGTTATCAACAACAGAAAAAGGACTAATACAGGAAATAGATACCAGGAGTGGGGTATGGTTATAACAAATACCAGAAAATGTGGAAGTGGCTTTGGAATTGGATAATGGGAAGATGCTAGAAGAATTTGAAGGAGCAGGCTAGAAAAAGCCTAGATTTTGGTGAGGGCTTAGAAGACAAGAAAACTAGGGAGAGTTTGGAACTTTTTAGAGATTGGTTAAATGGTGGTTACCAGAATACTGATAGAAATATGAACTGTAAAGGCCATTCTGAGAGGTCTCAGATAAAAATGAGGATGAGCTTATTGAAAATTGGAGCAAAGGTCACTCTTACTAAAAATCGGCAAAGAACTTGGTAGAATGGTGTACATGTCTAAGGACCTTATGAAATGTGGAACTTCAGAGTAATGAACTAGGGTATTTGGCAAAAGAAATATATAAGCAGCAAAGCATTCAGGCTATTGTGTGGATACTTTTAACTACACACGATGAAATGAGAGAATAAAAGGATGACTTAAAGATAGACTTTATAATTAGAAGAGAAGTAGAGCATAAAAATTTGCAAAATTCATAGCACATCCATGTGAGGAGGAAAAAGGCATGTTCAGGAGAGAGTGCCAGTGTTGCTTTGAAGTGACCACTGGTTGCTAAATTAAGATTAACACTGATCCAGATGCTATGCAAGAATAGAACAGAAGAAAGACCCCAAAGGCGTATTTGAGGCTGCCCCTGTCATGACAGGCCAGGAGGCTTAGCAAGGCAGAATGGTTTTGAGGGGGGCACCCTCCATGGGTTCGCTTTTCAAGGGTGTCCCAGGTTTCTGCTCCCTGCATGCCAGGACAGCTCTCCTTGGCTGCCCCAGGTGTAGCTAAAATGGCCCCAGGTGTGGCTGGACCTGCTGCTTCAGAAGATACAAGCTGTAGGCTTTGACAACACCCACATGGTGTTAAGTCTGCAGGCTGGCAGAAGACAAGAGCTGTGGAGGCATGGCAGCCACACTCAGATTTCAAAGGATGTATGGAAAAGCCTTGGGGCCAAGGAAGAGACTTGTTACAAGGGTGGAGTCACTGCAGAGAGCCTCCACAAGAGCAAAGCCAAGCAGAAATGTGGGCTTGGAGTTGCAGCACATAACCCCCACCAGGGCCATATTTAGTGGAGCCATGGGAGCAGAACCACCACCAGTACCCCAGAACTGTACAGTTACCAGCTTGCAGTGGAAGCCTTAGAGAACTGAAGGATTGGATGAGCCTGGGAAATCCACAGAGGTGGAGTTGTCCAAGGACTGAAGAGCCCCAACTTCCATGCCAGTGTGAAGAGAATGCTGGACATGGAGACAAGGGAGATTCTTCTTCATCTTTAAGATTTAATGCCTGACCTGTAAGGTTTTGGATTTGCTTGGGACCTGTTACCCCTTTATTTTGGCTTGTTTCTCCTTCTGGGAATGGGAATATTTACCCTGTGCTTGTCCCACCATTATATCTTGGAAGTAGATAAATTGTTTTGATTTCATAGATGAGACTTTGAACTTTGGACTTTTGAGTTGGTCCTAGAACAAGTTAAGATTTTGAAGCTATGGAGATGTAATACATGTATTTGTATGTAAGGACTTGAGCTTTGGATGGCTGGGGGTGAAATGTTATGGTCTGAATGTCCTCCCAAGTTCATGTTGGAGCTTAATCTCAAATATATTTGGAAGGCGGGACCTTTAGGAGGTGATTGGATCATGAGGACTCTACCCTCGTAAATGGATGAAGCTTTAATGGGTTAGTGGATTAATGGATCCCCACGGTGTGGACTGGTGGCTTTATAAGGAAAACTTCATGTGCTATCGCTCAGTCCTTGCCATGTGATACCCTGAGTCATTTCAGGACCCTGTAGAGAGTCCCTGCTAAGAAGGAGGTCCTCACCAGAAGTGCATCTCAACTTTGGATTTCCCACCCTCCAAAACTGGAATAAACAAATTCCATTTCTTTATAAATTATCCAATTTCAGATACTCTGTTATCAGCAACAGAAAACAGACTAGTACACAGAGGTTACTTTTTCACTTTGTTGATTGTTTTCTTTTAATGTGCTGTTGAATTTCGTTTGATAGTATTTTGTCGAGTATTTTCACATCTATATTCATCAGGAACATTGCCGATAGTATTTTTTTCTCATGGTGTGTTTGTTTGGCTTTGGTGTCAGGATAATGCTGGCCTCATAAAATGAGTTTGGAAGTTTTTTCTCCTATTCAAGTTTTTGGAAGATTTTGAGAAAGATTGGTATTAATTTTTCTTTGTTGAGAGATTTTTGATTACTGATTCAATCTTCATACCAATTATATGTGGCTGTAACATTTTATATTCTTACCAGCAATAAATGGGAATTCCATTTGCTCTATATTCTTGCCAGCATTTGGTGTTATCAGAGTTTTGAATTTTGCTATTCTAATAGGTGTGAGTAGTATCTCATTGTTGTTTTAATTTGCAATACCCTAATGATGTATGAAGTTGAGCATCTTTAATATGCTTATTTTTTATTTGTATATGTTTTGGGTGAGGTGTCTGTTCAGGTCTTTTGCCTATTTTAGAATTTTTAAATTGTCTGGTTGTCTCTCCCTTTTGTACACTCCTTGTCTGGTTTCAGTCTCAAGTTTGCAAAAGCCTCATAAAATTATTTGAGGAATATCTCTCCTTTTTCTGGTAACAGTTACTTGGGTATTTGATAGAGTTCATCTGTAGAACTTCCTGGGGCTAATTGAAGATTTATTTTGGTGTATATTTTGTAACTATTGATTCAATGTCTTTAATAGTTAGAGTTTTTTTCAGATTAACCATTTATTTTAAGTATGTTTGTATCAAATTATATTTTTTCTAGGATATTGTTCAATCCATGTCAATATTCATGTTTGTTGGCAGAAGTTTACACTTTGTTGTTTCTCTAATTATGTTCCCTTTTTAGTTCCTAAATCTGTTCATTTGTACATTTTTTTCCCTCTCTCTCTTTTTTTTTTTGAATCTGTCTTGTTAAATGTTTGTCTATTTTATTTGCCTTTTCCTAAAACCAGCTTTGGGATTTGTTGATCTTCACTAGCATATTTTTCTCTTCTATTTTATTAAATTGTATTCTTAACTTTACTATTTCCTTTATGGTACTTTTTGATCTGCTTTATAGTTCTTTTACTAATTACCTGGTTTAAATACTTAATTTGTTCATTTCCAGACATTCTTTTTTTTCTGGTAAAAACATTTAAAGCTCCAAATATATCTCTAAATATCATATTAACTATATTCCAGAAATTTTTATTTGTAACTGTATTAGTCCATCTCTGTTGTTTATAATGTAAATACCTGAAACTGGGTGATTTAAAAAGAAAATGAAGTTTTATTTCTTACAGTTTTGGAGGCTGGGAAGTCCAAAGTCCAGGGAACACATCTGGTTAAGGCCTTCCTTGGTGGTGGCTTTAGTGACACAGGTATCACATTGTGAGATGGTGGGCGCAGAGAGAGGGACTCTCACTTGCTCTCCTTTTAAAGTTCTCAGAACCACACCCCTGACCATCATTATTAACCCATTCACTACAGTGTAGACCTACAGTTCAATCACCTCTTCAAGGCCCGACCTTTCAATTTCCATAATAGGATTTCCTGCCCTCTTTACACTGTTACAGAGTGGACATAGTTTTGGGGGAACATCAACACACAGCATCCCACCCCTGACCCCCAAAACTCATGTCCTTTCACATACAAATACATTCATTGCATCCCCATAGCCCCAAAGTCTTAACTTGTCTCAACTCAAAAGTCCAAAGTCTCAAGGTCCCATCTGTGAAATCAAAACAAGTTATCTAATTCCAAGATACAATGGTAGAACAAGTGTAGGGTATATATTTCTATTCAAAAAGGGAGAAATAGGCCAAAAGAAAGGGGTAACAGGTCCTAAGAAAGTCTGAAACCCAGCAGGATAGGTATTAAATCTCAAAGCTGGTAGATCATGTACCTTGACTCCATGTTCAATGTCCTGTGCACACTGAAGTGGGGTTTGGGTCCCCAAGTTCTCAGACAGCTCCACTTCTGCGGCTTTTCTGGTCCCCAGCCATGCTCTTGCAGGCTGGTGTTGCATGCTGGTAGCTCCACAGGTCTGGGGTCTCTTTGGCAGTCCCACTCTCACAGCTCCACTAGGCATGGCACTGTTGGTTTTTTTCTGCTGAAACTCTGACTCTACATTTCCACTTGGCATTCCTCTAGCAAAGGCTCTATGTGGTGACTCTGCCCCTGTGACAGATCTGTTCCTGGGCCCCCAGGCTTTTCCCTACATCCTTTGAAATTGGGGTGGAAGCTCCCAAGCCTCCACAGCTCTGGCATTCTGGGAGCCTGCAAACTTAACACTACATGAATGCTGCCAAGGCTTCTGGCTTGTATTTTCCAAAGCCATGGGTCCAGCCACACCTGGAGCCAATTTAGCTACAATGTGGAGCATCCAAAGCAGTTGGGGTGCTGGTGTGGAGAGCAGCATCCTGAGCTGGGCCTGGGCAGTGAGCCCATGGAGGGCATCACCAGTCTGTTCCCTGAGACCATTCTGTCTCTGTAGGCCCCTGGACCTGTAATGGAAGATGCAGCCTCCAAGATCTCTAAAATGCCTTTGATGTGTTTCTTCCCTTTTTTTGATAGTCCCTTTTTTTCTGTGCTAATCTCCTTAGCAAATGGTTGCTGGGCTGCACCATTGCATTTTTCCTCCTGAAAATGTTCTCTGTCTCTCTACCACATGGCCGGCCTGCAAATTTTCCAAATCTTTATGCTCTGCTTCCTTTTTAACTATAAATTTTGGATTTACCTCATGCCTTTTCTGCCATAACTCAGCATAGGCTTTTGCAAGTAGCCATGCATCTTGCTTAATGCTTTGTTGCTTAGAAATTTCTTGCACCAAACACCCTGGTTCAGCACCTTGAAGTTTCACATTCCATAAAACTTTTGGGCATGAACAGAATGCAGCCTAGTGCCTTGCCAGTTCATAGTAAGGATGATCTTTGCCCCAGTTTCTAATAAACTCCTTCTTATTTCTTTCTGAGTCCTCCTTAGAATTGTCTTTACAGTCCATATTTCCATAAGCATTCTGTTCACCACCATTTAACCAGTCTCTAAAACATTGCAAACTCTCCTTGGTTTTTGTGTCTTCTAAACTTCCTCCAGCAGCTAGGCTTTTTCTAACCTTCCCCTCCAAATTCTTCCAGCTTCTTCTGCCCATTACCCAGTTCCAAAGCCACTTCTACATTTTTAAGCATCTGTTGAAAGCAACACCCCATTCCAGGTACCAATTTTCTGTATTAGTCCATTTCTATGATTTATAAATCACCTGAAATTGGGTGATTTGTAAAGAAAATGAAATTTATTGCTTACAATTTTGGAGGCTGGGAAGTTCAAAGTCCAGGAAACACATCTGGTTAAAGCCTTCCTTGGTGGTGGCTTCAGCAACAAAGGGTATCACATCTTGAGATGGGAGAAGCAGGGAGAGACTCTTACTTTCTCTCCTTTTAAAGCCCTCAGAACCACACCCCTGAGCACCATTATTAATCCATTCACTAGAGCATGGTCCTACAGTCCATTCACCCCTTCAAGACCCCAGTTTTGAATTACCATAATAGGATTTCCCACCATCTTTACACTGTGTCACAGTGGGGTCTAAGTTTTTGGGGGACATCAATCCATAGCAGTAACATTCACATTGTCATTTCTTTTTTAATTTGTGTTATTTAGATGTGTAATTAAAAAAAAAATTCCAACACATCTTGGGGTTTAAATTATATTTTTATTAAAATTAAAAATGTAATGGCATGTGATAACAATGCAATCTGAATGATACTAATTCTTGATATTTGTAGAGCCTTGCTTTATGACATGTTCTGTTTTGTGAATACTCACTCCCTGTGTGTGGATAGAAAGAGTAGCCTATTCATAAGGAGCATGCAGTTTTATATATGCCCATTAGTCAGGTTTGATAATTACATTGTTCATATCTTCTATATCTTTATAATTTTTTATGCTTAATTGATCAATTATTGAGCTGTCTCTAACAATTTTTATTCATATGTTTTAAGGCTACTTTATTAGATTCATCCATATTTTGAGTTAGTATATGTTCTTGTTATTATAAAGTGATCCTATTTTACCCTACTTGAAATCTATTTTGTTTGATATTAATATGTATATACCTTTAATATATTGGTAAGCATTTGCCTGGTTTGTCTTTTTTTTCATTCTTTTAATTTCACCTTTCTAATATTAGTGTTGTAAATGTGTCTTTTTTCTAAAGAGCATATTTCTAGATTTTGTTTTTAAAATCTAATCTGACAACCTTCAGATTAAGTGATTCTTCAGTGAGAAAAAATTGATCCATTTATATTTACTGTATTTCTTGTATATTTTTATTGACTTGCATCATTTCAATTTGAGTTTTCTACTTTCTCTGCCTTTTCTGTGCTTTCTTTCCCCTCTTTTTCTGTCTTGTATTAGATTAGTCATATCTTCTTTACTCTTTCCCCTTCTCTACTGATCTGAAAGTTAGATACCCAATTTCTAATTTACTTCTATTTATTTAGTGCTTATTATAATATTTTTAACATGCATACTTGATTTAACAAAATCTAAAATCAGTATTTCTACTTCCCTGCCAAAAATACAAAGTTGTTTTAACATTTTAATTCTAATTTTCCTTCCCCTATCGTCCATATTATTGTAAAGTAGAATTTGGTTCACCTTGTTTTGTACTGCCAATACTTAATACAAATATAATTGTCATGTGGATGGAATTCTTGTTTAGATCTACACATGCAATTACTGATTATTTGTCTGCCTTTCTTCTTGGATTTCACAACTAAACTTATACCTTAAATCTTATTCTAACCTAACTACATTGCTGTCTTCAAAGAGAGCCAGTTGGTGGTATTTTTTCATTTTTTTAAATCTAGAAAATGTCTTTTCTTGTCTTAATTTTGGTGTGATAGTTTAGCTGAACTAAGACCTTTTTGGTGGAGAGTTATTTTTGCCTTGCACACAAAAGATTAGTCCATTTTCTTCTGGGGTTTATTATTGCAGTTGAAAATTCTACTTTTTATATAATAATTATTTCTTTATAGATGATCCAACTTCTGTTTATGGAGGCTTTTAAGATCTTCTTGTCTTTGCTATTACAGTCTCACTCATGTTTAATTTTATTTATCATGTTCAAGATTCATTGTGCTTCCTGTATCTGAACATTCATGTTTTCCAAATCTGGAAAATACTGTCATTATATCTTGACTATTGCCTTTCTCCCATTCTTTCCATTCTCTCCATATCTGTTACTCATCGTCTTACTAGCCTCATTTATGGTGAATTTCTTTCTCATGTGTCTTGTGTTATTGGATTGTTAGATTGTCTTACACAGGGCTTCATCTGTGGGGCTCATGTGGGGCCTATATTGAGTGTGTTTTGCTTCAAAGAAATTTCACATTTGCATTTGCCAGGATTTCTACCAACCAGAGACACATTTTTATATCAATTACTCCCCTGTTTAAAATTCTGTATTCGTTGAGCTTTGTTTTGCTGTTAGTATAAAGACCAAAGACCCCAAATAACCTATAAAGAACAGCATGGTCTGGGTGCTACCTACTTCTTGAGCCTCACCTCCCAGCTTCCTGTCACTCACTTTACTCCAGCCATGCTGACTCTGTTTCTGGAATGGAACAAACTGTCTCCCATCACAAGGCCTTTCTTCATGCTGTTCCTTTTGCCCAGGATCCTCTCCCTCCCCTCTCATTTTAGCTAACTTCTTTGTGTTCTAAAATCTCAGTTCAATAATCACTTTCTTTTTTTTAATTGCTGTTTAATTTTATTAATTGTTTTACATTCTAGGATGTTGTTGTGTAGTGGTTGGGAGGGAGGGGGAGAGGGGAAAGGGGAAGGAAATGTGATGGAAGAAGGAGGAAGGAGGACGGGCAGGATTGAAGCCTGTGGCATGCCACTCATTCCTACAGGGGACACCAAGGGGCTTCCAGCGGTGGCTTAGTCATTGCTGGGCTGGGTGCAGATGTCAGTGGGGTGTGGCAAAAGCCCTTGTCCCCCACCACTCCAGCTCAGGAACTCAGGGCCCTTGTTGTTGTGGCTTGGTGGTCATTTCTGGGTTGGTTGTATGTGTTGGGGGGGCATGGCTGAGGACCTCGGCCCCCCATCACCCTGGCTTGGGAGAGCCCAAGGCACTTCCTATGGCAGCTTGGTGGTCATTGCTGGGCTGACTGTGCACATTGGGGGGGCATGGCTGAGGCCCACAGCCCCCCAGTGCCCTGGCTTGGGAGAGCCCGGGGCGCTTCCTGTGGCAGTTTGGTGGTTGTTGCTGGGGTGGTTGCACATGTTATGGAGGTGTGGCTGTGGCCTTTGTTTCCCCCCTCGGAACTGGTTGCAGGTGTCAGGGGACATTGCTGAGGCCTCTGGCCCTCCCCCTTTTCTGGCTTGGTAGCCCAGGGGACTTCTGGTCCTTCTAGGTGTTATAGGCATTCTTTGGTAAATGAGACCTTTACTAGTTAATATCAAACTTTGTCTCTGGTTGTGGGTACTTCGTTTTTCCTTTCAGTTCTGTGTTGGATTATTTGCTGTTCCCACCACTTAAACTCTGCACTGGAACTAATTGTTGTCGTTTGCTTACTACTAAAATGGGGGAACTTCCTGTGGGAAACAGTACTTGAGCTCTGTGGTTGAGCTGAATTACTGCTTTGCTGCTGATTCCCTGGGGAAGGCTTTTTGTGAAGCTCGGGTTTTTTTTTTTTTTTTAAGATGACCAGTAAGGGGATCTTAACCCTTGACTTGGCGTTGTTAGCACCACGCTCTCCCAAGTGAGCTAACTGGCCATCCCTGTATAGGGATCCAAACCTGCGGCCTTGGTGTTATCAGCGCCACACTCTCCCAAGTGAGCCACAGGCCAGCCCCAAGTGCAGCTCAGGTTTTAATGGTTGACTTTATAGGTACTTCCAGGTCTAGTGAAATCTGGTGCACCTGGGTTGTGTAGAAACTCTGGTCTGGGCCTGAGTCTTTTCATCAAACTGAACCCCATGCAGTTCTGTATTCCTCACCAGTCTCCTCTGAGTGGTCCTTTGCTGATTGGGGTGCAGATCAGCTGTACTTGCTGTGCCCAGTGTTCTCCTGCTGGGTCTGTCTCCCTGACTGCCTGACTGCAATCACTTCCCATGGGACAGGCCATTTGCTGGTCCGTTGTAATGACTCACCGGCCTCTGAGTGGCTCCTTATTTTCAGTTGTTGTGGCTCCTCAGTCCTATGCGGGTCCATGGGAACCCTAATATTGGTATTGCTGGCCTGGAGGCCATGAAGGCCCACTTCTCCCCTGCTGCCTCCAAGCAACTTGATCTGAAGGGCACAACTGTGGCTTTTGCCAGTACCTGCTCCTTGCACTCAGCAGCTACAGCCTGAAAGCAGCTGGGGCTTCAAATGGTCAGAATAGTTTTTTCTTTCTCTCATCATGGCTTTTCCCACCTTCATGCACTCTGTAGGTCTCTCCTCCTCTTCCCTTGAGTTCTAGCAGCCCCAGCTTGGCTGTCATTGCTTTTTTATAGTTGTAAATTGGTTGATTTGTGGGAGAGAGTGACGCTGGGGACCGTCTATTCTGCCATCTTGACCAGAAGTCTCCCACTCATCACTTTTTAAAGAAAGACTTCCCTGACCTATCAACTGGCCCTGATCAGAAAAACAAAATCTTTCTACCATAGGTATTGAGAGCATCGTGTACCTTTCATTTATGGCGTCAATTATGATTTATAACTGTGCATATATTTATTAGTGAGATCATTTGGTAAATATTTTTCTTTATCACTATGCTGTAATCCCTGAGAGACCAGAGACCATTCCTATTTTGCTTACCATAGTATTGCTAATTCCTAGGACAGGGTCTAGCATCTAACAGAAGCTATTTAAAAGTTTGCTGAATGAGTGAGTGATTAAGTGAATAAACAAATCAATTAACAAAGAATTAATGTCACTGGGAATCATAGCTATCCTCTTAAGCATTGCTACTTTGTTTGTTCTACTGGGGCTGGTGGAGACCCTGGGTTTGCTGAAATTAAAAGAGCTTAAAAGCAGCATAAAAGCCTTTTCCACCTCCCTGTCCTTTAGAGCATCCCTAGGTTGGAGAAGAGGGAGACTCAGGCTTTCCTACTCCAGCCCGAAGGAGCAATGAATTTCACAGCAGTGCTTCCCACAGAAGCCCACACTGTTTTTAGAACAACAAAACTGAGAGAGTTATGATGTAAGTTATCAAAGTTATTCTAAATTCAGACTTGATAACCTCATATATCTGTCCTTTCCTTTAGGAAAAATATCAGGGCTTAGTGTAAGTTTCACCACTTTCTTCTCCTCGCAACTGAGCTTTGTGCTCCTCCTCTCTCATCTGCTTCTAGCAACATGCCCTCCATGTTTGAGCGTATTACTAAGAAGATAGTCAAAGAGCTTGGAGACAAGGACATGAGTCCTGTCAAATCCCTGCTGAGTGCCACCAAATTCCGTGAGTTTGATATATTACGCAGGAAGAAATCTCTCTCATTGTTTTGGGAACAACCTGACATTCCAGCTGAATTCTCCCTCAAGGACATCCTGGAGTCAAGTCCTTCAGTCCCAGGTATGGTCAGCCAGGGGCTAAGGAGGAGGGAGGGAAAAACAAGGTGCTCAGATACCCGTGGCACAGCATCCAAGAATCCCTGGGGCACCTGGAAGGTAGATCTCAGGATCCACCTTGCTTTTAGGCAAGGGGCAGGAACTAACATTATTTGAGAATCTACTAATTATCTGAACCCCCAAATTTACTAGGTCACATTGTGCTTACATCAGTCTCTCGAGGTGGAGATATTGCCATTTGACATGAGTAAAGTGAAGTTCATAATAATTCAGTCCCAGTTGCACACCTGGGAACTGGTAGAACTAGGATCCAAACCTAGGTCTATCTGCCAGTGAGGTGCCTCCTAGGGCTGGGTGCTGTGCCTGCTGCAGAGGACACACTGTGCCTGGAAAGACGATCCTGAAGGTCTCCTGGATACTGTTCAAGTGATGCTCCCATTTCTCAGGGTTATGATTTTACTTCTGTCATGCAATGCCTGGGTGGATTCAAACATTTGCCCTTTGTAGTAATTTTACTTTTCAAACATTAATTGATTAGTTACCTTCTTGACTGAGAGATTTAAATGAGTGGGGTGGTTGGGATAAATTGGCCTTGTTTTTTCCATTTCCCACACCATCTGTTGCTGAGTGAATTATTGGCTAATCCTATGGTCACATTTTCTCTCCACAGATACTGTTGTGACAGGACCATTTTCCTTTGGTGTCACGATGGTCCAGAAGCAGAAGGCTGGTGTGGATGTGAAAGCTGTTGTGCAACTGAGTGCATCTAGGGTGGCTAGTCAGTTCTGTGAATCTTTTCTTGAGATTCAGACTGTTAGAATCCCACCCCAAACCCTAGAGGACCTTCAACAGAGGTGAGGCCAGGGGAGAGGAAGGAGACGGATGGGTCATCAGGGGTTCTCTCATTGTAGGCAAAGAGGCATCTAGCAGGCTGTGTTGCTGGGATCGAAATAAAAGATGATGACATCCCAGATTTTGCTACTCTTCTCGGGCATTTATTTCATTCTTCATTCAAGTAATATTTATTAGTCACCTAATAAATACTTACCAGAGCAGTAATTATGTTACTGTGCCATTATGTGCTGGGGATAGAATAACAACAACACAGATAAAAATTCCTGTCCTAAACCAGCTTATATTTAGTGGAGACAGGGAATGGGCAGGAAGTGAGGAAATAAGCAATAAAAAATAAATTAACACTATTAATTTAAATGAGACAAAGATGCTAAAACTCTTTGTTTAAATAATGTATATGGCAGTATCTTGGGATTTATATTTTTAGTATTTTTTTCCACTCAGATCTATTTAGGTGTAATTGAAAAATAAAATTATATAAGTTCAATGTATAGAATGTGATGTTTTTATATACATACGTATTGTGAAAAGATGACCACAGTCAAGTCTGTTAACACATCTATAACTTCATCTAGTAACATTTTCTTTTTGATGATAACATTTAATATCTATTCTGTTAGCAAACTTCAAGTACACAATACACCTTTGTTAACCATAGTCACCATACTATACATTAGATCTCTAGAACTTATTTATCTGTAATGGAATCTTTGTACCTTTGACTAGCATGTCACCATTTGCTGCACTCCCAGCCCCTTGAAACTATCATTTTGCTCTCTGTTTCTGAGTTTGACTTTTTTAGATTCCGGATATGTGAGTATTTGTCTTTCTCTGTCTGACTTACTTTACTTAGCTCTCAAGTTTTATCTGTGCTGTCACAAATGGCAGGATTCCCTTTTATTTATTTATTTTTTACTTTTGCAAAACTTAAAAAAATTTATTTATTTGTTTTAATTGACACACTGTAATTGTACACACTTATAGGGTACAATCTGAAGTTTGATACATGTATATGTTGCACAATGATCAGGCCATGGTAGTTAATATATTCATCACTTCATGCATTTGTCATTTCTTTGTGGCAAAAACAAAAGCCTCTCCTCTATCTATCATGTAATATACAAAACTTAACTGTTACCCATAGTCACCCTACTGTGCAATAGAACACCAAAACTTATTCCTCCTGTCTAATTATAATTTTGCATCCATTGTCCAACCTCTCCCTATTTTCTCTTCCCCCTTCTCTCCCCAGTCTCTGGTAACCACTGTTCAATTCTCTGTCTCTATAATACCACCTTTAAAAAAAAACATTCCACATATGATTAAGATCAAGTGGTATTTGTCTTTCTGTTCTTTGCTTACTTCACTTAACATAATGTCTTCTAAGTCCATCCATGTTGCTGCAAATGACAGGATTTCATTCCTTTTTTATGGCTGAATAATATTCTATTGCATATCTATACCACAATTCTTTTCCCCATTCATCTGTCAGCTGGCATGTAGGTTGTTTCCATGTCTTGGTTATTGTGAATAATGCTGCAATGAACATGGAAATGCATAGATCTCTTTGAGCTACTAATTTTGTTTCCATTGTATGTGTATTCAGAAGTGGGATTGCTATATAATGCGATGGCTTTATTTTTAATTGTTTGAGAAACCAACATACTGTTTTCCATAATGGCTATAGCAATTATATTCCCACCAACAACGTACAATGTTCCTTTTAATCCACATCCCAGGCAACACTTATCTGTTCTCTTTTTTATAATTGCCTTCTTAACCAGTGCAGGGTGGTTTTGATTTGCATTTCCCTGATGAGTGATGTTGAACCAATTTTCTTGTGCTGTTGCCCATTCATATGTCTTCTGTGGGGAAATGTCTATTCAGGTCCTTTGCCCATTTTTAATCAGATTATTTACTTATTAATTTTGCTATTGAATTGTATGAGTTCCCTATGTATTTTGGATATTAACCCTTTATCAGATATATGGTTTGCAAATACTTTCTCCTATTCTGTATGTTGCCTTTTCACTTTGTTGATTGTTTTCTTTGATATGCGAAAGCTTTTTAGTTTGATGTAGTCCCACTTATTTTTGCTTTTGTTCCTCATGTTTTTGGTGTCATATCCAAAAAATTGTTTCTAAGACCAACATCAAGACATTTTCCCCTGTGTTTTTTTCTAGGAGCTTTAAGATTTCAGATCTTACATTTTAGTCTTTAATTCATTTTGTGTTAATTTTTGTGTATGGTGTAAGATAGGGTACAATTTTGCACATGAATAACTAGTTTTCCCACCACCACTTTTTGGAAGAGATTATCCTTTTTTTCCATTCTATATTCAAATATTAGTTGACTTTATATGTATGGGTTTATTTCTGGGCTGTCTATTTGATTCCATTGTTCTGTCTGTTTGTATGCCAGTACTATAACGTTTTGAATACTATAACTTTGTAATATAGTTTGAAATGAGGAAGTGTGATGTCTCCAGCTTTACTCTTCTTTCTTGAGACTGCCTTGGCTCTTCAGGGTCTTTTTTGGTATCATATATATTTTAGGATTATTTTTTCTATTTCTGTAAAGAATGCCATTGGAATTTTGATAGGAATTGTATTGAATCTATAGATTGCTTTGGGTACTATGACATTTTAATAATATCAATATTTTTAATCCATAAACACAGGTAACTTTTCTATTTATTTTGTCTTCAATTTCTTTTATTAATTTCATATAGTTTTCAATGTACAAATCTTTCATCTCCTTGATTAAATTCATTCCAAAGTATTTTATTATTTTTGATGCTATTATTTGTTGAAGGTTTTTATTAAAAAAGTGTTGAATCTTGTCAAATGCTTTTTCTACCTCTATTGAGATGATCATATGGTTTTAGTCCTTTGTCCTGTTAATGTGATATATCACATTTATGATTTGCTTATGTTGAACAATTCTTGTATCTTGAGGACAGATCCCACTTAATCATGGTGTCTTATCCTTCTAATGTGCTGCTGAATTCAGTTTGCTAGTATTTTGTTGAGGATTTTTCATCTATGCTCATTAGGTATATTGACCTGTAATTTCCTTTTCCTGTAGTGTCCTTATCTGGCTTTGGTATCAGAGCAATAATGGTTTTGGGCAATGAATTTGAATTGTTCCCTCTTCTTTAATTATTGAGTCTTTGAGCAGAATGGGTAAAATTCAACAGTGAAGGAATCTGGTCTCTGGCTTTTTTTGTCCAGTGGTTTGTGATTACTGATTCAAACTCCTTACTTGTTAGTGGTATGTTCATATTTTCTGTTTCTCCATGATTTGGAGTTGATAGGTTGTATTTTTCTAGGAATTTGTCCATTTTCTCTTAGGTTATCCAGTTTGCTGGTATATAGTTGTTCATAATAGTCTCTTGTGATCTGTTTTACTTCTATAGCATCATTTGTAATGTTTCCTTTTTCAATTATAGTTTTCTTTACTTGAGTTGTCTATTTCTTTCTTGGTTTGTCCAGCTAAGAGTCTGTCAATTTTGTTTATCTTTTCAAAAAAAAACATCTCTTAGTTTTATTGATCTTTTCTGTTGTTTTTCTGTTTCATTTATTTATGCTGTAATCTTTATTATTTCCTTCCTTTTTGTTTATTTGGGCTTAATTTGTACTTTTTTTGTGGTGTACATTTAGGTTGTTGATTTGAATTCATTCTGTTTTCTTAATGTAGGCAATTATAGCTATAAACTTTTGTCTTAGAACTGTTCTTGCTCTATCTCATATGTTTTGGTATGTTGTGTTTCCATTTTTGTTTGTCTCAAGATATTTACCTTTACTGGTGAGTTTATTCATGTTTTTTATGTTGTTAATTAACATCCTTTCATTTCAGCTCAAAGAACTTTTGACTTTCTTTTTGATTTCTTCTTTGACCCACTTGTTGTTCAGTAATGTGTTGTTTAATTTCCATGTATTTGTGAATTTCTGAAATTCTTCCTATTATTTTTTAGTTTCACATAACTATGGTTTGAAATATACTTAATATGATTCCAATCATTTTAAATTTGTTAATACTTGTTTTCTGGCATAACATGATTTATCTGGGAGAATGTTTCACGTGCACTTGAGAAGACTTTGTGTTCTGCTTCTGTTCAGTGAAATGTTCTGTATATGTCTATTAGGTCCATTTAGGCTATCGTGTTGTTCAGTGTCTTCTTATTAATTTTCTTTATGGCTGATCTAGCCGTTGTTAAGAGTGACATTAAAGTTCCCTACTATTATTGTATTGCTGTTTATTTCTCCTTTTAATTATATTAGTATTTGCTTTATATATTTTTATATATATTATTATATCCAGTGCTTGGATGTTTGGTGCATAAATATTTATAATTGTTTTGTCTTCTTAATTACTGACTCCTTTATTTTTATGCAATGACCTTCTCTTGTCTTGTGACTGTTTTTGACTTTATGTCTATTTTATCTGATATATGTATGGCCACCTCTGCTCTCTTTTGGGTTATCATTTGCATTAGACTGTCCTTTTCTATCCCTCCACTTTCAGCCTATGTGTGTCCTTAAAGCTAAAGAGAGTGTCACTTAGGTAGCAAATCATTGCATCTTGTTTTGTTATTTATTCTTCCACTGTATGTCTTTAGTTTGGAAAATTTAATCCATTTACATTTATTGTAATTATTGGTAAGTAAGGACTTACTAAGGCTATTTTGTAAATGGTCTTAGTACTGTTTTGTAGTTCTTTTCTTCCTTTCTTTCTGTCTTGCTGTCTTCCTCTATGATTTGGTGAGTTTTTGAGGCAGTATGCTTGATTTCTCTCTTAATCTTTTGTGTGCCCACTACAGGTTTTCTTTTGTAGTTACCATGAGACTTACATAAAGTATCTTATTGTTACAACATGCTGTTTTATTCTGATCATAATTTAACTTCAATTGCACAGAAAGCTGTATACTTTTACTTCTCCCCTTTTATTTTACCTTATTGATGTTACAGTTGACATGTTTTTATACTGTACATCCAATATGAATTATTGTAGTTAGTTATTTTTAACATGTATATTTTTAAAACTTGCATACCAGAGGTGACAGCCATTTTTGAACCATGATGACAATATTAGAGAATTTTGATTTGACTATATATTTACCTGTACTGGTGAGTTTTATATATTCATGTTTTAATTAACATCCTTTCATTTCACCTCAAAGAACTTTTTGCATGTCTTCTAAGAAAGGTATAGTGATGATCAGTAATATTAGTCCATTTCTGTTGCTTATAAAAAATTCCTGGAACTAGGTGATTTATAAGAAAACAAAATTTATTGCTTACAATTTCAGAGGCTCTGAGGTCCAAAGTCCAAGGAACACAGCTGGTGAAGGCTTTCTTTGGTGATGACTTCAGTAACAGCAGGGTATCACATTGTAAAAATGGCAGAGCAAGGACAGAGAGACAGACTCTCCTCTCTCTTCTTTTAAAGCCCTCAGAACCACACCGCTGACCACCATCTTTAAATCCATTCACCATGGCATTCTTCTACAATCTAATAACCTCTTCAAGGCTATACCTTTCAATTACTATGGTAGGATTTCCCACTTTCTTAAGTCACAGTGGGGGTACCACACCGCTGACCACCATCTTTAAATCCATTCACCATGGCATTCTTCTACAATCTAATAACCTCTTCAAGGCTATACCTTTCAATTACTATGGTAGGATTTCCCACTTTCTTAAGTCACAGTGGGGGTAAGCTTCTAATACATAAAACTTTGGGGACACAATTCAAGCTTCAGTGAGTTTTGGGAGGACATACGCCAATCTACTACAATAAGCTTCCAAAGCTTTTGTGTGTTTCAGAAAGTCTTTATCTCGCCATCATTTCTGAAGGACAGCTTTGCTTGGTATAGTACTCTTGGTTGTCAGTTTTTTCTTTCAATATTTTGAATATGTCATTTAAAAAATCCTGGCCTGCCATGTTTCTCCCAAGGAATCCACTGACAGACTCATGGTTGCTTCCTTGTATTTGATGAGTAGCTTTTCTCTTGTTATTTTCAACATTTTATCTTTTTATTTGTCTTTTGATAATTTATTATAATGTGTACTGGTGTAGACCTTTTTAAGTTCAAAATATATTGGGTATTTGGGGCCTAATGAATCTTAGTGTCCATTTCTCTTTCCAAATTTGGGATGTTTTTAGCCATTGTTTCTTTAAATAGACTTTATGTCCCTCTCTCACTCTCTTTTCCTACTGGAAAATATTGTATATTGTTTTGTTTGCTGATGTCTCATAAGTCCCATAGGCTTTCTTCACTCCTTTTCATTTCTTTTTTCTTTTTGCTCCTTTAACTGGATAATTTCAAATGAACTATTTTTGAGCTCACTAATTGCTTGGTCAAGTCTGCTGTTGAAACTCTCTTGAATTTTTTAGTTCAGCCATTGTATTTTTTTTCTCTAGGATTTCTGTTTGTTTTATGGTTTCTATTTCTTCATTGAACATATACTTTTAGTTTTCCTAATTTTGTTTAGTTGTCTATATGTGTCTTCTTATAGTTCACTGCACCTTTTAAAGGGGATTACTCTAAATTCTTTGTCATTCAGTTTATAGATCTCCATTACTTTAGGGTCAATTATTGGAGTTTATTAGTTTCCTTCAATAGTATCATGTTTTCTGTATACTTCATTATCCTTGTATACTTGCATTGTTGTCTGCACATTTGAGGCAGTGGCTATCTCATCTAGACTTTACAGGTTTACTTTGGTAAGGGTAGATCTTTGCCAGTCAGCCCATTCTGGGGTTCTGGACAGGCCAAGTAGTAGGCTCCATAGGCAGGCAGGGCTTGCTGTTATGGTCTGTAGTTGGTGGGACCACTGCAATGCTCTGAGGTTCTGTGAAACTGCTGATTGTGCTCCTGGTTAGGTGGAACCACTTTCTGGGTTCCATTGTTAGGCAGAGCTGTTTTCTAGACTCTGCATTCAGGGAGAGCCACTGTCTGTGCTCCCTGTTAGGAAAGGGTTTTTGGCTTGGCTTTGTCGTCAGGCAGGACCATTTGCTGGGCTCTGCAATTTCCTCTGGTCAGTTGTGGTGGCAGGCTGTACTCCCTGGAGGAGTGGTGCCACTGTTTTGACTCTGTAATTGGATGGGGTCACAGTCTGAGCTCTGAAATTGCCCCAATTGGGTGGGACCCCATGAAGTGCTTCCTGGCTGGGTTTGCTGCTGGCTGAGCTCAGTGTTCAACCACAGACCAGGTTCTTCCATTGCAGGAAGCCTCAGGCTGTGCTTTGCAGCTGGGTAGGATGACTGGCTGCACCCTGTGGTTGGGCCAAGTCACTGGCTGGGATCCCAGCCTGGGCAGGGATACTGACTTTGCTCCATGCTCATTTGGGGTTGCTATGGGCTCCAGATCAGTTGGGTCCATAGGCTGGATCCTGAATTTGGGTGGAGTTTCAGGCTGGTCTCCAAGGCTGGATTGGGTCATTAATCAGGCTCCTTCATCAGCTGGGGCCAGAGCCTATGTTCCACAGTAAGGCAGAGTTGCTAGCTTGACTCTGCCTAGGTCAGGACCAGGGCTAGGCTCTGAGCCTGGGAGGGATCACTGTTTGGGCTCCCTGGTTGGGCCAGGCCAGAGGCTGTACTCTGTGGTTAGATGGAGTTTCTTACTGCCATCCCTGCCTGGCCAGAACCTTAGGCTGGGCTCTACAGCTAGGCTGGACTGTTCACTGGATGGCTGGCAATGACTCAAGCCAGGCTGAACTGTCTACCGTACTTCCCAGCCAGACAGATTCACTGGCTTGGCTCTGCAGGTGGGCAATCCGCTGGCTGGTCTTTCTCATTGAATGCCACTACCAGTAGGAACATGGTGTCACTGCTGATAGAGTTTGGATATGTTGTTCCCGCCAAAACTCATGTGGAAATCTGATCCCCAGTGTGGCAGTGCTGGAAGCTGTTCAAATCACGCGGGTGGATCCCTCATGAATGGATTAATGCTCTCCCTGGGGGAAGGGGTTAGTGAGTGAGGTCTTGCTCTGTCAGTTCTTGTGAGAGCCGGATGTTTAAAAGACCCTGGCACCACCCCTTTCTCTCTCTTGCTTCCTATTGCCATGTGATCTGCTTGTACCCACCAGCTGCCTACTGCTTTCCACCATGAGTAGAAGCAGCCTGAGGCCTGTGCCAGATGCAGCTGTCCCAGAATCATAAGCCAAATATACCTCTGTTCTTTATAAATCACCTAGTCTCAGGTATTTTTGTTATTGCAACACAAAATGGACTAAAACAACTGCCAAACTCCACACACTGGTTTCTGTAAGCCCTTCCCCCTTCTTTGTTTTTATCTGACCCTGGGTAGTCTAGGCCTTCTCATTTTCTCAGTATTCTCTGTGAGGTGAGACAGAAACGGACCTCCTGTGATGCACCTTGGAATGCTGTCGAAGGTAGATATCCACTTCAGGCTCTCTTTTCCTCACTGGAGAAACTATGGTCCTGGGGAAACACTGTCCATGCTGTGATGGCCTGGGGCAGGGGTGATGCTTTCAAAGTGAAACTGTTCCTCTTACCCTCCCAATGTGGCTTGTATTTTTGTGGTCCAAAGGGGATGCTTCAGTCCTATCCCTGGGTTCTGGGATTTTCACAAGAACATTTTTGTCTATGAATAGTTGCTAGTGGACTTGCTGTGTGGGGGTCAAAGCCAGGGACTTCCTATTTTGCCATCTTGCTGACATCACCTCTCTCCTGGGATTTAATTTACCTCTGCACATGTGGGGAAAGATGCATAACCAATGATCCATTAAGGGCTTAACAAAAATCCTCATAAGTCTTTATGGTTTTTAGAAACAGAAAGGTCAATTTAAATAATATTTCTACCAAAGCACATAATTATTCAGTATGCAACTAGTTAAAATCACAGAACACATAAAAACTAAAAGTTGCGTTGTGCATCACACAATTTGTGTATGGAGGCTTTCTTGCAACATCCTTATTAGAACTAACATTTGCAAAGACTATATATGATGCAAAAATGCATCAGGATTTCTGTAGGTCACAGAAACAAAAACATTTTCCTCATAGAGGTATCTTTCAGTCTTTAGAAGGCTGTGATTTCATCGGTAAATTTTATTTGCCAACACCAAGAAAAATAAGCAGGTTTGAGGTAAAAATCTTTAAATGAGAAACAGAAAAGGTAGTGATATACTTTTAATAAATGGGATATGGAGTATGTAAAGTATGTTTCACCTACTAATGTTGTGAGGGGTGCTCTGAAGGTAATAAACAAGATAAGGTAAAAGAGAGTGGGTGGAGGGAAAGGAGTCTGTTTAGGTCTCCTAATCTAACAGTTGAGCTGAGACCTGAAGAATGAGAAGGAGCAAGCAAAGCAGGATGAAAAGGATCCAGATGAGGGGTTTAGAGCCCTTGGGGTAAGATAGAGCTTAGTGTTTGCAGGGTAAGGGGGGAGATCAGTAAGGCAGAAACTTAGACAACCAGGACTAAGGTGACAATGTGAAGCTTGGGAGATATGCAGATGTTGGATGACACGGCACCTGAAGACATGGTAAGGAGATTGCATTTTAATCCAATGGCAATGTGAAAACCTAGTATTGGATGCGTAGTGAACTCCTCTGCTGAAAAGTGATTTAAGAATATCTCAGGATTCATATGACTTATCTAGGACACCAGCTGCATTGGGGCCTTGAGTAGAATCAAGGCTGAGCATCAGAACTGAAATGGAGATCAAATCTGTCTTCAGTACTCCAAACCTCTCATATTTCTCCAGAACCTATGTTTTCAAGTCAGCCTCACCTATCCCTGCACCAGGGAGAATAAGTCCATAAAGGCCCACCTGTGTTAGTCATGAAGTCATCCAGAATCCTCCCTACTTTATCTGTCTGCTCATATCCCACCCAAATTATGCTTCTGGATATGTTCAATGTGGACACCCAGCTTCGAAAATAGGACCTTGTAAGGACTGTTCTCGACCATCTGGACCTTCTTCTAGCCTCTTTTTCTGAGAGACTCTAGTGCTGGAAATCTACAAATTACGCCTTAACAGGACAAACATAATTTAGTAAAATGCAGATTCTCTGAATAATATGGCAGACATACTCTTACACCCACACCACCACTAGAAAATGGGCTCTTTTCCATTTTTCATATTGGAGAAGAAATTCTGTTGCCCTAAGTACATTAGCCTCATGATCCAATATTTCCCTACTTATTGAGAACTTACCTGTTAAAGTCCAAAGGTACTTCACCCTTTCCAGATCTTGATAAGAAGAATAATCCAGAGTCACCCAAAACAGCATCTCTTTTCCACTCTGACCCTTCTTCTTCTTGCTTATATCCCCAGGAAACTGTTGGATCCAGAGCCATCATTTCTGCAGGACTGCTGGAACAGAGAGGACGACCTATATATGGTGACAGAGGTCGCTGAATTGATCAATAGTACTGTGCTGTGTGGTAGCAGTAGTAAGAATGTTTTAGGAAAATTTTCCCTGTGGATTACTCCTGGCAAGGTACAAAGTTGTTCTGAAGTGGGACTAGAATACAAAAAACACAGCCTGCCCTGGCAGTCAAGCTTCCCTTGTGAGAAAGCTCTGGACCCTAATCCCTGGGGCCAGGAGCAGTGGGGTCATTACTTCCTTCTTCTTACATGCCACAGTATTGTGACTCATGACATGAGAGTATATACTAATATCTATAGTATTTTAATATGTGGGATTATTCAGTATTGAAAAAATCAGAAATATATTTAATTATTTGGTATTGTATTTTGCTTTGGGAAAATGACAGATTCTTCGGGGTCTAAATGTGTGGCTGCTGCACTATATACAGTCCAGTTTTATGGCTGGAAGAAATGAGGACCCACTGTCACCAACTTCAGCTGTTAAAGTACTTTATATTATATGATAACCTGATAAGAAATGATTTAAGGAGTGAGATTTAAATATATTTAAGCATAGGAAATTTACATAAGTCACTCACAATAACCAAGAATAATATTTTTAAGTGATATAAACAAATTCACTTATTGAATATTCATTGAGATAAATATGGGCCAGGGACATATAAGGTTTGTGTGTGTCTTAATGTGCTTTTATACACACTATATTTTCTGTGTAATTTGTCCTTATTTCAGAGTGTTAGAAACTAAAGGAAAAAAAACTGAGATATGCACTAACTTTCCCAAGGCCAGTGAATTAGTTCTGAAGAAGGCCCAGGCTCTACTGTGGCCATTTGATTCCAAGTCTGGCAAACAAAGAAACTTGAGCCAATTAAAACATTAATTTGGAGGCCTACACTGAGACGTTATAACCAAACTGTTGAAAGTCAAAGACAAAGCCAGAGTCTTAAAAGCAGCAAGAGAAAGGTGATTCATCACAGTCAAGGTAGCTCCTATTAGGTTGTCAGCAGATTTCTCAGCAGAAACCTTGCAGGCTAGAAGAGGGTGGGATCACACATTCAAAGTGCTGAAAAAAAAAACCCTGCCAACTACAAGTACTCTACCTGGCAAAGCTGTCCTTCAAAAACAAAGGAAAATTAAGACATTCTATGATGAACAAAAACAGACAGTTTGTCACAACTAAACCTGCTCTACAACAGATGCTGAAAGAATTGTTCCTTCAAGTTGAAATGAAAGAATGATAAATCAACACACAAAAATCAATTGTGTTTCTATACACTAATAATAACCAATCAGAAAAGGAAATTAAGAAAATAAGCCCATTTACTAAAGCTTTAAAAAGGATAACGTACTTAGGAATAAACTTAACCAAGTAGGTGAAAACGTGTACCTTGAGAACTACAAAACATTGCTAGAAGAAATCAAAGACACGAATAAATGGCCAGACACTTTGTGCTTTTGGATTTTAAGACTTAAAATTATTAAAATGTCCATGCTACTCAAAGTGATCTACAGATTAAATGCAACCTCCTAGGGGGCCGGCCCGTGGCTCACTCGGGAGAGTGCGGTGCTGATAAATGCAACCTCCTCCAGAACTTCAATGGCAATTTTTTTTTTTCAGAAATAGAAAACAATCATCCTAAAATTCATGAGGAATCTCAAGGGACTCTACATAACCAAAACAATTTTGTAGAAGAACGAAGTTGGAGGCCTTGTATTTCCTGATTTCAACACATACTACAAAGAAACAGTAATCAAGATGGTGTGGTATTGTCATAAAGACAGACATATAGAACAATGGAAAGGGATAGAATGCCCAGAAATAAACCCTTGTATGTATGATCAAAGGATGTTTGACAAGGATACCAAGAGTACAAAATGGAAAAAGGACAGTTTCTTAAATGAATGTTAAGAAAACTGGATATCTACATGCAAAAGAATAAAGTTGGTCTGTTATCTTATACCATATTCAAATATTAATTCAAAATGGATTGAAGACCTAAATGCATGATGTAAAGCGATCAAACTTCTGGACAAAACATAGAGGAAGAGCTTCATGACATTGCACTTGACAACAATTTCTTGAATATGACATCATAAGCACAGACAAACAAAGGCAAAAATCGACAAATGGGAGGACATCAAACTTAAAAACTTCTGCACGTGAAGGAAACAACCAACATAGTGAAAAGGCAACCTATGGAATGTGTGAAAATATTTGCAAATCATATTTGCTAAGGGGTTAAGTATCCAGAATATATAAGGAAATTCTACAAGTCAAAACAACAAAAAATCTCACAAATAACCAAATAAAAAATAGGCAAAGGCCTTGAATAACACTTCTCCAAAGAAGATATACATATGTCCAATAAGCATATAAAAAAGTGCTCAACATCACTATAAAAGAAACACAAATCAAAACCACAATGTGATATTACCTCACATCCATTAGGATGGCTACTATCAAAAGAACAAAAACTAAGTGTTGGTTAGGATGTGGAGAAATTGTATGCCTGTATACTGTTGGTGGGAATGTAAAATAGTACAGCCATTAAAAAAACATGGAAGTTCTTTAAAAAATAAAAATAGAATTACAATATGATTCAGCAATCTCACTTCTGGGTATATATACAGAAGAATTCAAAGCAGGATCTTGAGGAGATTTTTGCACATCTATGTTTATTCATAATAGTCAAGAAATAGAAGTCAAATATCCATTGACAGATGAATTGGATAAGTAAAATGTGTGTGTGTGTGTGTATACATATGAAATGGAATGTTACATGTCCTCTAAAAAGGAAAGAAGGAAGTCCTGTCATATGCTATGACATGATGAGCCTAGAAGTCATTAAAGTGAAATACATCAGTCACAACAGGACAAATATTGTATAATTCCACTAATATGAAATATGTCAATTGTTTCAAATTCATAAGAACAGAAGTAGTAAGGTGGTTTCCAAGGCCTCATGGGAGGGTGAAGGGAAAATTAGTTTTAAGTAGGTTAGAATTTCTGTTTTTAAAGTTTTAGAGTCTGTTGCAGAGCAGTGTGAATATACTTAACACTACAGAAGTGCACACTTAAAAATGGTTTAGATGATAAATTTAATAAAATGTGGATTTTATTGCATCAAAATTTGCCACCATTAATCTTTGAAAAATAAATTAAAATCTCCTGAGAAAGTTAAGTAGTTTTGATGACATCTAGTTGTCACTTTATAACTCAAGAATTGTTAAGAGTACAGTTTGCATTTCAGTGTCATCTTCATTTCATTTTGCTATTATTTCTCTTGACCTCTTTGCAAGCAGGGAAAGCATTCATTTTTACTCCTAGTGTTTAGATTTTAAAATCATGTTTTTTTTAAGTGAATGAACAAACGCTAATTTTGCTCTTCATTGTTTTATTTTATTTTTTTCCTTTTTGTCTTTTTTCGTGACCGGCAACGGGATCGCAACCCTCGGTGTTGCCCCCGCACCTCGCTCAGCCAGTGAGCGGCCGGTCTGTATGTGGGATCTGAACCCTCGGCGGGAGCGCCGCCGCGCTTCCCAAGCGCCACAGGGCCGGCCCAAATTTAATGTTTTTTTACCACAATGAGAAAAGTAAAAATATAACAAAACCTCCAAAATGTCCATGTAAAATCCAAATGGCAATGTGTTTATGTTAATGAATGCTGAAAGGCATTTGACTAATTTAACACCCATTCTTGAATTTATCTGTAACTTTAAAATCCTGTAATATAAATCTTTCTAAATAAGGATGGGTTTATGTATTCAGGAGCATTTAAAAATTGATTATGGAAACAAGGTACACTCTCTCAACCAACATCCAGCATCATTTGCTAATATAAAACCCTGGCAACATTTCCATTAGAATAAAGGAAAACAATCATGAATTTTAACATCATTATTAGTTAACATATTTTCTAGAAACCCTGACCAAGGATATGAGATGTTCCAATAAAAACCAATTATAAGACATAATGAAAAAAAATCTTCACAAACCAATCCCAGATTGTGTATCTATACTTGTATATAACTTCTTCTGGAAATAAGTGGATCTATGTGGAAAAAATTGATGAAAAATGTAGGAAATGGGTTCACTCAATTGGTTATAGTGCAGTGTTATAACACCAAGGTCAAGGGTTTGGGTCCTGGTACTGGTCAGCTGCCAAAAAAAAAAAAAAAAAAAAAAAAAAAACCCAAAAAGAAAAACCTGAATAAAGAGAGAAGCAAACCATATTCCTCAAAGGGAATCTGGATGTTGTAAAGATGCCAGTAATATATAGAAAAAAATATAGGTTTAAACAATTTCTATCAATATACCAATTTAATTTTCCTGTTCTAGTTTTTTTGGTGGGATCTTGATTAAATAAACTAAGGTTCATCTGGAATAAAAAGCAGGTAAAAATACCTAAACATTTTTTTTTTCATGAGTGTGTGTTGGGGGGATCATCTACCAGATAATAAAGCATAATATAAAGCTATTTTAAATATCGTAGGACTGGTACAAGGACAAAACCAGAAATTAATTGGAGACAATAGATAGCTTAATTAGCAGAGCCCAATTTATATTCAAAATGGTGTATAAAGGAAGCAATCCAAAAAAGTGGAAAAGAGAAGGATTATTCACCAAATTGAAAAACCGCATGGAGATTTTAGAGGAAAAATAAAGTTCAATCCTCATATTGGCCTAATTTACAAATGAAATTTCAGAAGAAGTAAATTTAAATTTTATGCTTTTTTAAAAAAACATTTTGCAGCCCAGTACAGGGATTGAACCCTGGGTCTTGGTTTTATCAGCACCATGCTCTAAATCTAGCTGAGTAACTGGCCAGCCTGCTTTTGTAAAATGAAACACACATATATAAAAATTTAAAAGTTGTGAAACAAGCAATGAAAGAAATAGAAAAAGATCAGTTGAGTTACTCCATGAAATAACAATGTGAGCACTTCAAAAATTCATAAAAAATTTTTAAAAGAAAAAAGTGAAGCTATATGCTATAAAACAGCAGTCAATATTACTGCTAGAAATAAATGTAAATGTAACTTTAAAAACCTACAAAACTTAACTAAGTAAATGAGTTAAAGAGAAAAATTAGTAATCACCAAAGAAATACCTAATCATGTGGCCATTTAAAAATGTTCAAGCTCAGTAGCGATCATAGGAAATAATATTAAGATCCCATTTTTATGTAATTTTGGAAATTTTAAAATAGTTTATTTATTTATTTATTTTTAAATTTTGGTGGCTGGCTGGTACAGGGATTCAAACCTGGGACCTTGGTATTATAAGGCTGCACTCTAACCAATCAAGCTAACTGGCTAGCCCTTTTATAAAAAAAATACAAATACTTTTCAGTGCTGCTAACAATACAGTGAAACCAGCACTTATATAATATTGGTAGGAGTGTTAACCATTACAATATTTTTGGAAAGCAAGTGACAGTATGTTTCAAATCATAAGAAATATTCATATCCTTAGAGTCAGTAATTCCACACATGTATTAGGAAATAATCCAAAACGTGGACAGATATTTAGGCATAGATATTCATTATGGCATTATTTATGACACTATGGAATTTCGGGGGAATTTAAATGACCACCAATAGAAAAATTGTTAGTGTATGGCATAATGTACCATTATTTGGCCACACACAAAAATTTTTACAATATAAAAGAGAAGACAGAAACTTATTATAAGTTATAATATTTTACATTTAAAACAGTCTATAAAATGAAAATAAATTTTTCTTTTTTTCTTTTTTCTTTTTTCCTTTTTTTTGTCTTTTTTCGTGTCCAGCAACGGATCGCAACCCTCAGTGTCACGCCCGTACCGGACCGGGACCGGCAATGGGATCGCAACCCTCGGTGTTGCTCCCACACCTTGCTCAGCCAGTGAGCGGGAACCGGTCAGTATGTGGGATCCGAACCCTCAGCGGGAGCGCAGCCGCGCTCCCAAGCGGCGCACTGTAGCAGTGCGCCACCGGGCCGGCCCAAAATGAAAATAAATTTTAAAGAATTTTATAACTAAAATCCACCTCACTTTTACAGAAAGATGGGGAGACTTACATCTACCCTCAAAGAACTTATTGCCAAGTACCTGTTGAACAAGGTACAAATACATAAAGACAACAAAAGAGTAGACATACCAACAAGAGTAGAAATTACAGGTGACAAGAGATGTTAAAATTCAGAAAACTCTTCTAAAAAGTAGACAAATGGTAATAGACCCTGGAAAGCAGCAATTGTGGGCCCCCACTTGCAGCAGGGAAGTCTAGCAACAAGAGCCCTTAAAAAGTTCAGGAACTGGAGGCCCCAGCTACTTCTGACAATGGGGTGCAGGCAGGGCTTAAAGTAAGAATATTGGTTGGAAATCTTTGTAAGCCAGATCCCTTTCCCACCTCTGCACAGTCAGGCAACTACCCTCGCCCACCCTGGCAGAAAACTCTTGAGAACTTAGACAATGTGGCTTCTAGATTTAGGGAGACTAGTTACAGTGAGAGGTGGGGGTAAAGAACCACATTGGAAAAGGAGAAATAAAGGAAAGTCCTCATTCTGAGTGGGAAAACTGAGCCCCTTTCCTCATTCAGCTCTAGGCATTGTGTCTTAGCTCTCTTCACTTCCCAACACATGCCCCACTCAGGAGACTGAAGTATTATTTCTTAGGAAAATTAACCAGTCCCAGAGAAGTACCTAAAAAATCCCAACAACTGGAGCCCCTAAAGAAATAGCTTAATCCCTGCCTGATTGCTCAAAGGTGAACCCCACACTCAGCAAACCCTGCCTATGTACTCTTGTCAGCTTACAAGTCTCAGTCGTCAATAAGGACACACAGGAAAAACAAAACAAAACAAAACAAAACACCTCAGGCATTTGGGCTAAGCCAAAAACACAAAATGAAAACACACTGAAAAGAGGAAATCAGAGGAAACAAAGAAAACACTGGGAAGGAGGAAATATTCACCCCTCAAAGAGATAATATTTTGTTTCTATGAAAGAATAATGCTCTATAAAAAAGAGCATTCCTATCTCTTAGAAATTAAAAACATGGTAGCAGAAATTTAATTTTTTTACAAAATAATAAAAGTCAGAAAACAAAATCAAATAAATTTCCAAAAATGTAAGCAAAAGACAGAAGAACATTAATTAAAAAATGCAGGAGATCCAACTTTTAAATAATAGAAGTTTCAGAAGGGAGAACTGTTACACTTCCCCCTGTGTAACAGAGACATAAAAAAGAATCACTCGATTACTCAAAGCACTGTGAATGCATTGAGAAGCCCGAAAGGACTGCACTTCACTTACTTTCCCCATTAGGAGGAGAAAGCTGAATGTGACAGCCCCGATTCAAAGTTAGCTTCTCCCTTTTATTGTAAAGACAAGGAAGTTTCACAAGAAAATTCAGTTGATTTAATCATTACAAAGAACACAAGGACATGGGCAGAGTTATGGCTAAGTATAGTTTTAACAATGGAAACTAGCAACATCAGTGAAGTAAACAAAGTGACATTCCATAATGCAATTTGTAAAAGGTAAAGTCCATCCACCGACAAAAGCTTGTTCTTTGCAAACACTTTCTTTTCCTACAGCAATTTACTCAGCATTTTTACACAACAATCAAGCAACTTTCTCAACATATCAATCAGTAGGTTAATCAGTACTAAGGACATCTGCCCTTTGAGGTAGCAATTTTGCTGTGTTACAATTCTTTATCTACAACAGAGATTTTAGCCTGGGGAAAGTTTCCTGTCTTTTGCAAGCTTAACATTTCTATGTGTAATTTTAAAAAGGTCCTGTGAAATACATTTATTTTATTAATGTTAGTACTTTCCACAGAGAACAGAGAAATAATGAAATTGGGAAAATCATTCAGGAAACAATACAAGAGAGGTTCTGAGAACTGAAGAATGTTTTTCCAGAATGAAAGGGCCAACTGAAGACATAGTTTAATGGGTCAACATTGATCTGTACCACAGAACATATGTGTGAAATTTCAGGACACTTACCTCAAAAAGAAAATCATAAGTGTTTCTAAAACATATTCCAAGGCATTTCAGCCTAGAATTCTATGTCCACTCAAATTATCAATCAAGTGTGAGAGTTAAAACAAAGATGTCTTTAAATGTACAAGGTCTCAAAAAATGTATCTTCCGTCTCCTCTGGAGAGAGTGAATAAAGAGACAGGGAAATCACAGGGGTATCACATTAAGTGATAAAGAAAAGATTGCAGTTTTCTCCAAGAGTAAGAAGTGAACATTAACTTAAATGATATTGGGATGTGAATATTTTAGGAGGGTGGGAGAGGGGAAGTGAAGGGCAAGGGGTGGGAAAGAAAATGTTTCCTCATCATCAAAGAAGTACTCATCATCAGAAAGAGAAAGTAAATAGATATATCTGTAAACAAATCAAAACTTTATAATATTAACATGAGATTGAGAAAAGGGAAGATAAACACTGGATGAAACAGGATGCTATGGGTCGAATGTATCATCTGAAAATTAACACGCACACACACCCGCACACACACGCACACACCCGCACACGCACACACATGCGCACACACACGCACCCGCACACCCCACACACACCTGCACACACACGCACCCACACATACGCACACACACACACACACACGCACCCGCACCCACACATATGCACACGCACACGCACATGCACACACACACGCAAACACACACAGATGGTAGGTATTAAGATCAGCCTTGGCCCAGTGCTAAGGACATCTCCAAGTTGGTTTCCTATAGTATCCTGGCTGCAATATCAGGTTAAGGGTGCATCCTGGTGTCAACTGCCTCCTATCAGTGGCAATAGACAGAGGCTGAGCTCTCCAATCTTGCAGTTAGTGGACCCTGGCTTCTGGAGAAAGATCAATCGTGACCCGGCAGCTCTCTTCTGAGGGGTAGGGGAGAGAATGGGATTAAGACTTTAGGGAGGGGTCAGGGACTCCTACTGAGAACACCAGGAGATGGTAGTGCTATTAAAGGTCATGGTGAAAGATGAGGTGATTTTAATTCAGGCAGGGGAAGAGAGGAGCCCTATCTTCACAAATATCCAAAACAAAAACCAGAAATGGTCTGATGAAAGGACACCCCATGGAACAAGGTTTGAAGTATTCAGAGAGACTCCAGTTTGTGTTCTTTGGTGACTGAAGCCAGGTGAAGTCACTGGAGGCTAGCCTGCGGTGGCCGAGGTGTGAAGGCCAGGAGAGGGAGTGAGGACACAGAGTGTAGACGCTGTTGGAGGAAGGAGAAGGGGGCAGGAGGAGGAGATAATGGTAGGGGGACGCAGGGGTGTGGGCTTCCCAAGACAGCAGAGACTTGAGCTTAATGTCAGGCGAGGAGGGACCCGGTGGTCTGCAGAAGGTGAAGACTGATCGGCGTCCGTCACTTGCTGTGCATCGCCTCGGCAGGGAAGGTCTCATTCCCATTTTACAGATTCACAGGCAGAGGGATTCTGTTTTTCTCTGAAGTTACACAGCAAGTGCTATGGCCAATTATTAAACTCTTCTGCATATCATTTGCCTTTTTGATTGTTAAGAGGATAAGGTTGTTTTCCTTCCCTCTTAGGCCTCCATTATGTAAACAGAGAAGCCCCACTCCCCCACCCCCAGTGGTCGGGACGTGACTGGCAGGCACTGTAGTGAGATTCGCCTTCATTAAGTTCACACATTCCAACACCTAGAAAACACTTTTGTCTTCTTCAAGGGCTCTTTCCGCCTGTAGAACACTTAAACGTTGGTGTAAGGCAAGTTTCAGACCTCGCACATTTCTCCACATGAAATGAAAAACCACCCAAGAAGACTGCAAGATTGGGAGTTGATAAGTGAGTGTGGGGTGGTAAGAAAAGGACAACAGAGGACAATCCTATGTGATGAGGCTGGGGGGGGAGATCTCCTTTACATTATAAAGATAATGCTCAAATGTTAGAGGCACAATGATTACCTGAGGTGCTTATTTAAAATGCAGGTTGCGGGGAACCCTTCAAAGAGTCTGATTCAGCAGGTACAGAATGAGGCCAAGGATCATTTTTAAAAAATTGTACATATTTGTGGAGTATACTATGTTATTTCTTTTCTTTAAAAAAATTTTAAAATTTAAATTTAAAAATATTTAATGATAAGTACATTCTAAGATGTTGCTGGGGGGAGGAGGGAAAGGCGGTATCCACCTCAGGCCCCCAGGGGCTTCTGGCCCAGGGTGTGGTTTCAGTACACCCGTCTATTGTACACTGACTCCCTTAGGGCAGATAACATAGCCATCCTCTAAACATTTAGCTTTTCTTTGCGGTGATTACATTCAAGATCAGTGGTCAATTTTAACAAGCATTTCAGGTGGTTTTGATATAGGGGTGCCAGGGTCCAGGTGCAGGGCACGGGTAGAACTTCCAGCAGGAATGGCCTTGGCTCTCCTAATCAGACTTCTTTTCCATCCAGACGTTCTCATCTCAGATGACGATAAGCAGAAAACCTTCCCAAAAGGTGAGTTCCAGAGCCGGGCAGGCCTCAGCCTCGACCTGGGGCCCCGCTGAGCCCTGATCCCCCTTTGGATGCTCACAAGAGCCCCTCGGGGGCTGAGCCCCACAGAGCCACAGAACCGTCCCCAGCCAGGCTCCTCCATCACGTGCTGCTCTCCAGTCTTGACCAGCCACAGTCCATGGGGCCACAGGGCAACCAGCCTTCCTCCTCTGAACACTGGGATGGTATGAGTTTGTTGGGAGGGATCTGCCTGGGGCTCCGTATCCCTGGAGAAATTTCTCAACTGAAGTAGTTGGAAAAGGTGAGAAATAAGGAAGAGAAAGGAGGAATTAGAAAGGTGAGGGGTAGAGGGAAAGATGTGGAAGGGGCCAAAGTGGGCACGGGGGAGACTGACTCTTGGTGAGTGAGTATTGTTTTTCTTTTCAGCGAATTTGCGGACTTTTCAGCAAATATGCAAATTTGAGGCCAAGATATGTGAATGTATGTTTTCCAGCCAAAAATGTGGAATCTGAACCCTCCCCCAGGCCACTCTGCACAGTGAAAATCTACCTGGTTGACTTTGCTGCCATTACCCAAGGCTCTGGCCTCCTGAGCAAAGGGCAGGGGCAGATGGAGAGGAGGGGGTCCTGGGAAGAATGGGGGCAGAAGGTTGGAGAAATTCAGTGTGTTCAAGGCTAACTCTTGGGTGGGTGGGGGGTTTCTTTTTTCTTCCTAGGCTACAATATGGATCCCATCCCTCCAATAGGTGAGTGTGTGTCTGCTGGAGCCGGGGGTGGGATCCCATCCTGCATGTGTTAGGTAAGCAGGGCTGGTTGCCTTTGCCACCATGCCCTAGGGCCTGGCCCTGGTCCTGTGGACTGGGAAGGGTCCAGGAAGGCTGAGGAGGGGAGGGAATGGGCCGGGATGGGTGCAGGGTGAGGTTAAGCAAGAGGCAGGAGGCGGCAGGAGGGCAGAACACTCCGAAGTGTCTCAGAAGCAAATTGGGGTGATGGGGAAGGAACATGGTCACTGGAGATTCTCTTTCTAGGAAGAACAGAGGAAAGCTTTCATCGAGGTGAGTGTTTCTGAGGGGGAACCTGGGCTTCTGGGTGGGAAACTGCAAAGCTCAGTGCCCAAATCAGACGTTTCCATGCAAGTCGGAAGACAGAGGTGCACTTCCACATTTATGCTTTGCTTAGCCCCGCTTACTCATTGGATGATTCTTGATTCATTCATTCAGGCATGCATGCGACAAACACTTACTGAGGACTTATTGGGCAACAGGCATCGTTCTGAGCACTGTATGATATGGTGGTGAACCAAAGAGACAGAAATGCCCACCTCTTTGGAGCTTCCAATCTAATGATCTCTGGTTCTGAGCAGATCACCTGGAGGCCACCTGAAGCCTCCCGGGAGAAGCAGAGAGCCCCCGACCTCCACCTGCTAGTTAATTCTTCAAAGACATTGAAAATACAGACACAATTGTATGTTAATAAGCATAGCTCCTGTGTGCCAAGCACCTTACATACATAAACTCATTTAATCCTCACAACAGCCCAATTTAACAGAACAGAAACTGATACCAGAGCACCTAAGACTCTCATCTCTAGAGCCCAGTTCTAGATTTAACATTATTTCTCACATGTCCTTGAAATGACCACTTGGTCATTTCTTCCCCCTTGCAAAGACATCTTTTCAGAATCTCCATCTCTGCTCCCAGCATACTGTCCCTTCCTTTAAGAATACTTGGATTGCTCATCTTTCTAGCCTCTTATGAGAGCTCTATCCCTGGAGCTCAAGCATGCTATTAGCAGAGACAATTTTTGTTGGTAACTGAAAAGGATAGAGAAGTTTGGCTCATAAGGACGAGAAAGGTCTCTCATCCTAGTGATGTCCCAAACAAAGAAGTGTACTCATTTTTTTGGCTGGTGTTGATGCTTGAGTGCAGATTTCAAGCGTCTGCAACAGGAGGTTTCCCGGAAAGTGGAGGCACTGGCCCAGCTCTCAAAGGACTTTCAGAATGTCGTGTTCCATAGTATCCTGGCCATGCTTGGGGATAGAGGGGCTCTGCAGGACCTGATGAACATGGTAAGGGGGTCCCATGGCTACCTAGGGCGGATCAGAGCTGTAAAGGGGGAATGTCTAGGAAATATGGCTACCAAGATTCAAGGGGCAGGAGGCAATAGTGAGATGCCAGGGGAATGAGAACTGGGGACTCTGGCCTCAGGCACAATGACTAGGGTCAGGGAGAGCAGGCCCCACAGGGTGAGGCTGCTTGGAATCTGCTGGGAAGATAGAGAGCCCACACCCCACAAAAGACAAAGGCAAACTGTATGACAATAATGATATTATTATTATTATTAACAATAATACTTGTCTCCTATAGCTGGAATTGAACTCCCGGGGTCATTTGGATGGCCCTGGTGGTGTCATCCTAAATGAACTGTTTCTACATTCTGATGCAAAGTACGTCATTCTTTACCTCCTGGAAGCCCTGATGGGTAAGAGTGATTGAGGGGAAGAGTGGGAGAATCAAAAAGTTGGTCCCCAGAGCCCCTGAAAGGCCCGTGTCAGATGCCACCTCTCCAAAGCCCTTCAAATATCATATTCTCATCCTCACGTCACACCTCTCTCCTGGGTCAGGAGAGCTCAGTGTGGTATTTCACCAAGTGATGCAGAAGCCCAGAAAGTGACCAGCCCTTGGTCATCAGACATGTATATCATTGGAGATGGATGCTTCCAGCCCCAGCCTCAGAATCCCATCCTCTGCGCCATGTTATTTAGCAACCTGGAGACCATCCCAAGAGCAGAGGAAGGACTACTCAGAGCAGGGACCTTTATCTTCAAGCCTAGTGGGTTTATTCCTCTGCCTCAGAGTTCCCCTCTCAGGGGTCTCCTTGTTCATGGTGGGAGACGAAACTCTGGACCCTTTATCACGTTCTTTCTCCCACATGTCCCCTCCCGCAGTGCTGAGTGACACCCAACAAAAACTGCTGGCCCTTTCCAAAATTCCTTGAACTTTTTAAGACAAGTGAACAGATATGATGTGGGGGCGAAGGGGAGAGAGGGGGGGGGGGGAGAGGAACAGGTAAAGGATCATGAAAATCAACAACAATGTATATTGAGAACTAAAAATTAAAAACATTTTTAAACACAAAATAATTTTTTAAAAAAAGAAATCCCCAGGAGCCAGCGGTCCAGGGAAGAGGGCAAGGGAAATCCAGGGAAGAGGGTAAGGGAAGCAGGGTTAAGAAGAACGATTCTGAGAAAAGACAGGTTTCCACTGGGAGGGGAGACAGGATCCCAGTGTGGCCACTGGGAAGTCCCTGGCTGTGTTCTCCCTCTGCAGAGTGCCCACTGGGTGGGAGTCTGCCTGCTGGTGGCAGGGGAGTATCAGTTTCCATGGCAACCCTGCAGTGGGCCCCAACGGGTCTACAATAGCCATTTAGGAACACAGGTCTTTGGAAGCTCAGGGGATGTGAGTAACAGCCCTGCTCTAGCTACACAGTTACCAGTGGCAAAT
>NW_007730081.1:112306-114311 GCF_000696425.1 Galeopterus variegatus | reverse complement strand
GGGACAAGGATCAGCAGAGACTTGAGAGAATGTTCTGGGGTGATGGGAATACTCTATATCTTCACAGGACTTTACGATTTGTCAAACCGATCAAATAGTATGTTAACGATTTAAGCATTTCATGTATGTGAATTTTACTTCAAAACAATGTAAACAACTATTGAACTGTAGTTAATAATGTGCATTTTCAATTGTTTTGGGTGAAGTGTGCTAATGTCTGTAACTTACATTGAAACACATCAAAAAATTAGGTAGATTGGAGAACAGACAGAGAAACAGATATGTGACCAGGAGAATGTGGTATTATATTAAGAACAAAAGTTTTTTATTCTTGAAGCGTTTTCATTTGTCCGAAATTGTTTCAAAATGAAAATTACCCCCCGAAAATTAAGTGCATCAATCATTGTGTGACTTTCCTGGGACATGCTGCTTTTGAGCTGCAGATTCGATTCTTCCTTCATATCAGTTTTCTCTTGTTATGGAAGACATGTTATATTCTCTCTGTGGGGTTCTCAGTTTCACGGTCAGTTACCATTCTTTTGAGTCCTCNTGTTATATTCTCTCTGTGGGGTTCTCAGTTTCACGGTCAGTTACCATTCTTTTGAGTCCTCTAAATATGTCTTATCTTATCTAATTGCTCTATTCTCTACTTTTTTCCTTTGCATTTTCTGAGATCATGGTAGATATTTCCTCCATGTCTATAATTCAGCTCTCACCTGTAATTATCATTCTACCTGCTTTTCTACTTTATGAATTAGTCTAGCAATTGTGTTGTTTTGACTTTGTTCCCTGAGCGCTGTAATCTCCCTTTTCATTTAATTCNAGCAATTGTGTTGTTTTGACTTTGTTCCCTGAGCGCTGTAATCTCCCTTTTCATTTAATTCTGTTTTTTCTCCTCCTCTCTCAGGTCTTGCTTTATTGAGGTTATTTCTCTTAAACACAAAAAAGTAATGCATTATCTTCTTTCTCTTGAGCCATGTCTTCTACTCAAATCGATTCTTCTGCTCTCTTTTTTCCCTGTGGTGTGTTTGTATGACACCATGTCACCTTTTCCCCTGTATTGTTTCATCTGCAATATGAGCGGCTCTGTTTAAACTGTCTACCTGCACAATGACAGCAGGGTAGGTGACTTTTTCTTGACTCCCTATCCACTTTAATAGAGACCTGTTTCTCTTCCACTGCAAACTAGGATCTGAAAAGTGTTTCTTAGAGCCAAAAATCACAGCACAAGGAAGGGGAGAAGGGCTTACCAGGCTATGAGCAGTCTCAGACGGCTGACCTGGACTCTGTCCCCTCTTCTATGTGTTTGCTAAACGCCCAGGATGTGAGTTCCCCCATCTCAGCAGAAGCCTTTGTCTTTCCAATACAGGAACACCTTTGGTCTTCTGAGAAGCGCTTCAGACAGTTAACCTGGCTTGCCTGGGGGAGAAAAAGTGCTTTGGCACCTGGGCAAGTTCCTGTCCCTCACAGAACACGGTTATAGGAGTGATCGCCACCTTCCACTTATACAGCTTTGCTTTCCCCAAACCTTTGTTACATTCAGTGTCACCCCTCTCTTCCCAGAAGCCATGTCCAGTCTTTCCCTCCCCCATCCTATCTCCCCCCGATCCCCAATGTCCCAACGAAGCAGACGAGGGCAACAGATTTATTAAGCAATGTTTTTTGGGGGCCTTGTGCTGAGAGCCCATGAAGTGGAGAAGGGCGCATTGGCCTCCTGCTTCCTCAGATCTCGTCTCACTCATGTTTTCTGTTTTCTCCTGGGTTGAAAATGTCCTGGGATGCTTTTTGATTTTTAACTCATGATAATTGAGTTGGAATGTTTAGCATTCATTTCTTTTCTCTTTCCGCCCAGCAAAAAGAAAACAGAATGGTGCATTCTAGAAGTCTCTCCCATCCCTGCTTGTTGCTTCGTGTTGCTTCACCTCCCATGGATTTGTCACCCCTCTTCCCCTGGGTGACAGAGATGCAAAAGATTACTCAAAGCCCATCTCTTCTGAGCAGTGAG
>NW_007730081.1:107215-111398 GCF_000696425.1 Galeopterus variegatus | reverse complement strand
AATATAGGCTGGTAACTTTCAGTGAAACAAGCCAGATGACATTCCAGTAGACAATTAAGTCATCTAACAGCAATTTCTCAGTATCTTTACATAACAATCAGTAACTAGTCTGTCCTTGAGCCAGCAACCTTGCTGTGCCACAAATCTTTATCTTACACCAGAGACTTTATAGCCTGAGGAAAACTTCTAGTCCTCCACAAGATCAATATTTGAAACTGCAAGACTTTGGAGAACCAGGCCCTGTGAGGTACATATGCTTCATAGTATATTCCACATCTCCCCCATTTTAGAGCTCTGCTTCCATGGGAAGACTGGGCTCTCATGCTGGGCAGCGAGCACCTCTCTGCGTTCCTGCTCCCAAGCTGAGGGTTTTAGTGTCACCCTTCAGAGCAGACTCTCTCCTCCTCCGGGTGCTTCCGTGGCTGGCAGAGCTAGGAGCGACGTGAAACGTGGCCAGGTGGAGCTGTACAGACTCATCTTCCTCCCTCCTTTGCCATCCATGTCCTTGCTTTTAAGTAATTTCTGCTGCTTAAAAAAAAAAAAAAAAACTAATTTGCTATTTAACTGCCCTCATGTACCCTTGGTTCCCTTCTTCCCTTAAAGCAGTTCGACTCATTTTCTCTCGCAGCCAAACGATCCTCAATTAAGAAAAATAGTTAACCTCATTTCTTACTGCGATTTATCTGAGTATAAGACCCAGGAATTCTCACTTCCAGAGTTAGCAGTTACTAAGCATCAAAGCACACACTGGGCACTTTTTACACAGCAGCTCACCTAGTCTTCCATGCAGGTAGGAGAGGGACAGAATCGCCATTCTACCAATGAGACACGTGGACTCATGGGGTGAATAACTGTCCCAAGTTCATGAAACTGGTTAGAGTCAGAGCTGGAATTCAAACTAATGTTTATTTGATCCCAAAGTCACTACTGGGATATACTGTCTCTCCTGGGACAGAGAGACAGAGAGACAGAGGGAGAGACAGAGGGAAAGAGAGAGAATTTGATTCAGTACAAGGGGTGGGGGCCTCACTCAGTTACATCAAAGTCTTGGCATGATTACTGTTTTTATTTGTATAGATTTGCCTATCCAAACACATTCCCAGCGATATCTCATTGTATCCCCGTGAGATAGGTAGGACAAGCCCTCACTGTACACAGAGGCCAAGGGACTGAGTCAGGACTGCACAGCAATTTAGAGACAGCTGCCCTCATATCTGAGACCAGAACTGTTTCCATTAAACCATGCTTCTTACACAGAGCACACGAGAAGGAATGGTCAGTTGAGTTATCATTGTCCTGAAGCTGAGAGAAGTGAAGCAGCTAAAGTGACTTCTGATCCCACCTGAGAGGTTGGTGACAGAGCTGGATGAGGGCGCCTGTCTCAGGGTCCCACAGGTAGACAGAGATCGATGGTCTTAGGGGTGGATGCTGAGACCCTTCCTCCTGCTGTCCTGCCCACTCACGGAGGTAACTTTCCAAGGTCACGAGGCTGACTCAGAGCTGGGACTCAAGCAAAGGCTATCTGACCCCAGTCTGCTATGCTTGGACAGTAGTGGACTGGACATCCAGGGTGCAGGCCTCATGTGGGACAGCCCCAGCAACTGTTGAGAATGACAGGCAGAGGCCGGGCCTGGAGGGACGGACCCAGGAAAGGACATGATCAGTGGTCAAGGGTCAAAGCAGGACAGACTACCGGGTCAAAGCAGGACATCCTCTTCTCATGAATCTTCCTGGGGTTTCTGAGACATTGCACAAGTCAAGCTCCAGCCAAAGACACAACCTTTATTCCTAAACAAAAAACCAAAGATCGTTACCCCTTTGTCTCTCCACATGTACCTTCCACTAAGGGTCTCACCCAGACCAACCTGGTTATGAATATCTATGCTTTGGCAAGTGTGTATCAGTCAGCTTGGGTTGCCATAACATTCTGTTGAGCTTAAACAACAGAAATGTATTTCTCACAGTTCTGGAGGCTGGGAAGTTCAAGATCAAGGTGCCAGCATAATCAGGTCCTGGTGAGGGCACTCATGATGGCTTACAGAAGGCCACCTTCTCACCCTGTCCTCACATGACAGAGAGAGAGAGAGAGACAGCAAGCTCTCTGGTGTCTCTTCCTATTAGTAAGCTCTCTAAAGTCCCCACCCTCATGACCTCATCTAACCCCATTTACCTCCCAAAGGCCCCACCTCCAAATACCATTACACTGGGGGTTTGGGCTTCAACATATGAATTTGGAGGAGATGCAAACATTCAGACCATAACAAAGGGGAAAAGCAAATGCAAGCCCTGTGCTGTTGTGGGGCCCATAGTTCGAAATCCAGCTCTTAAAGCAGGAGAGAAATGGAGAATAAATGCAAGGCCTGAGGAATGACATGAGAACTGGCAGTCTGCATTGAGGCGAGGATTGTTCCACTGAAACCCGGGCCTTGGGTGCCCACAAGGAAAAAGCCCAGCCACCCTGGAGCTGCCCGGCCTCTGGGGCCCCCACCCTTGCCCTGCAGGCCCAGCCACCGCTGTTGTGAGGTTCTTTCTTCCTCCTGTTAATTTCCTCTCCAGGACAAGGTGCAGGTGGAAACTGCTTCCCAATGTCTGACCACAGGGGGCACAGCAGAGAGCAGCAATGAAGAGCCACTTTTCTCAGTGAAGCTGATGCTGGTTTTCATTGGTGATGGCGATTTGTTTGTTTGTAAAGACAGTATAGCCTGGAGGTTAAGACTGCAAACTTCAAAGCTGGTCTCCCCTGGATATAACGCCCTGCTCTGCCACTTACTAGTGGTGTGTCAGGGGCAAGTGTTTTAACTTGTGCCTCAAGTTCTTAGTTTTTAAGACAGGGATGATCATATTCAAACCCATGGAGCTGTTGTAACGAGCTAAGACACGTACAGCACCTGGCTGGCACTTGCAAAGCACTAAGTAAGCATGAGCTTGTTTTATACGACATTGCTCTGGGATGGCCTCAAGGGGGCTCCACAGTCAGGTACCCAAAAGCTGCTCCACTGGGATAGTCTTAGATCCGCCACCCAGGCGCAGTTACTGAGCCTCGGCCAGCGCCTCTCTATGGAATTAACAGAAGGAAACTCACTTCTTCATGGAGAAGATTCCTCGGCCTGAGGGGCCACATTGAGGGCTTCAGGATCAGTTCAGGCAGTCAGATGCAGGTGGGGAAAGGTGGTGGTCAGGATTTGGAGAGAAGGACAGACTCCCCTCCACTCCCAGGCTGACCTCATGGAGTGGGTGAGCGTCCTGGTTCCAGTAGATCAATGATTCTCAAAGTGTGGTCCCAGGACCGACAGCATTAGCCTCACCTGGGGGCTTGTTAGGCATCCTGGGGCCCCCACCCTAAACCTTTTGACTCAGAAATTCTGGTCATCCTGAGGCAGCTGAAGTTTGAGAGCTACTGCAGTAGACAGATGGAGACTCCTGATTTTGGATGAGAAATAGCCAGGTCTCCTCATATGACCCACAATTTCCAACATCAAAAATATCAGGATGCTTGATAGACAAGTGGCAGGAGGCAGCTGGGAAGATGGAGAGCAGGTGCCAAAACACTGGAACTTCTGGATCTTTCAAAGGTTCCTGGAGTTCAGGTCAGAGTATTTCAAATCAGAGGTGTACCGAAAAAAAGCACGGCCATCCATCGCTGGAATGCACAAAAGCACCACTATTATGTAAGACAAGGATGACATGTTTCATAAAAGAAATGCAGAGAGTGGTCAGAGAATCACTTCACTCTGGGGCCATCAGTGAAGACTCAGGCCTCTTTTCTGTCCTCATATTACTTGATATTTCAACAGCTTTTGATTCTCTTTGTTCCTCGGGGGTAAGCAGGATAATCAATTGGAGTTAGTGCATGACTTAGATCCGTGTTGTCCAGTTCAATAGCGACTAGCCTCATGTGGCTACTGATCACTTGAAATACAGCTGGTCCAAAATGAGAAGTGCTATAAGGCTAAAACACATACTGGATTTTGAAGATTTAGCACACACACAAAGGGCTGGCCCGGTGGCGCACTGCGCTAGTGCGCCGCTTGAGAAGTGTGGTGGCGCTCCCGCCGAGGGTTCAGATCCCACATACAGACCGGTTCCCACTCACTGGCTGAGCGAGGTGCGGGAGCAACACCGAGGGCTGCGATCCCGTTGCCGGTCCCGGTCCGGTACGGGGGCGACACTGAGGGTTGCGATC
>NW_007730081.1:104160-107030 GCF_000696425.1 Galeopterus variegatus | reverse complement strand
GATCCCACATACAGACCGGTTCCCACTCACTGGCTGAGCGAGGTGCGGGAGCAACACCGAGGGCTGCGATCCCGTTGCCGGTCCCGGTCCGGTACGGGGGCGACACTGAGGGTTGCGATCCATTGCCGGACACGGAAAAAGACAAAAAAAAAATATATATATATATATACATCATTAATATTTCTGTATTGATGATGTGTTAAAATAATATTTTTAATATATTGGATTAATCATTTCTTGAACTTTTGGCTAAGATCAAGTGTAGTATCTGTTCTTATCAGTTTAATATACTGGGTTAAATAGACTATATTATTGTATATGTATATTACATTAATTTCATCTTGTTTTTTTTTACTTTTTTAATGTGGCTACTAGAAAATTTTAGATTACATATGTGGCTTATATTATATTTTTGTTGGGTAGAACTGATTTAGAGTAAAAGAAAACAAAAGAATTCACACCCTAGCACTGCTGTGTGACCTTAGTCAAGTCTCTTAACCTTTCTGTTCCTCTGTAAAATTGAGATAATCTTCATTTCGCTCATCTACTTCAGTAAGAGGGTTGTTGTGATGTTCAAATGTGATTGTGGATGTGAAAACCATGGCTGAGTGTGAGGCATGATTCAGACTTTGGTTGGTGTCAGTAATGGGTCATGCATTTATCCCCATTCCTTCCCCTTCACCCCAGCCATGGCATTATTCTGGAATTTTCTCTCCTTGCCTCCTTCTTCGCAAAGGGAAAGACAAGCTAGGCATATGAAGATACTCCAGGCCTTGGCAACGAGACTCAGGCAAGGTATTTTGTAGATACCCACAAATCCCCTCCTTCTCTTGTCTCAGATCTTTAGGCACAAAACCCAGAGGACTCCCTGACTCCCTGTGTCCTCTGCCCTGCTCCCTCCTTCCCCTGAGACAGAGAGCAGAGTCCACTTTGTTGCCTAAATGGGGGTGGGGTGGGGTGGGTTGTGAATGAGAAAAGCAGGAAGTACAGGGGATAAAAAAGGTAATGTCTCAGTATCCTTCTTCCAAAAATGTGTGAAGATATTGTACTGGGCTGAATAGTGGTCTCCCGAAAAATCTGTGTCTACCAGGAATGTATTCTTATTTGGAAATAGGGTCTGTGTGGATATAATTAAAACAAGGTCTGACAAAGCGTCTTTCCTTAACTAACCTTTAGTCAGGCTCCTCTGAATCCTCTTCCCAACTAGTCCTCAACTTTCAGACTTTTGTGTCTGTCTTGCATGACCCAAGTTAAGCAAGAATCCTGCTAAGCCAGTTCAGCCAGAACCCCCCACCCTCACTATTTGAGCAGATTCCTCATCCCCCACCATCCCCCAGGCGATAGCTGACCTTCACCACTTACTAGCAGGGCGTGGCCTTGTGTAGGCCACTGTACTCTTGGAGCCTCAGTTTCCCCATCTATTAAAAGGGATGGAAGATGGGTGGTTGTGAGGATTAAATGAGGAATTGCCAACATGGTCCCTGGCACACAGCAAGCACTAACTCCATGTTAGCCATTACTGTTGTTTAAAATGATCATTAGCGTTACTTACCAGCTGCCTGTGACTGCACCCTACCTTCTGACTTTAGAAGCTAGCCCAGGACCAGGTGCGTTCAGCAATTAGGAAAATGGGCCCAGGGCTCCCCAGTCTTCACACTTCCCGTAGGATTTCGGCCCACCGGCAGCCTTCACCAAGGCCCCCACGTCCCCAGCCCTGGACACGGCTCCTTTTGCCCCTAAAGAGCAGTCGTCTCTGTTGGTGAGGGCCAAGAGCTTGGTCAGAGAGCTGGGCAGGAAGGACAAGCTGGTGCCCGTCGACAGCCTGAGCAGCTCCCCATGCCTGCGCCCCTTCTGCCTGGTGAGGAAGAAGCACACGCGCCACCCCTAGCCTTGGGGACACCCCTCATCCCCACGACTTTTCCCTCATGGATGTGCTGGAGCCCGGTTCCCCATCCCAGGTTCCCTCGGTGGGGCCGGTGGGCAGCGGAGTGGAGGGGGCTGCAGGGCAGCTGGCAAAGAGGACGGGCGAGCATGGCCGAGAAAGCTGACGGCCTCGGCCCAGGAACACGGGGCCCTCGGTGTACTTGGCCTGGAGCACGTGCCATCTGTGTGGGAGAATGACAAGACGGTTTCTTTCTCCGATCCCGAGCTGGTAAGTAACGCTAATGATCATTTTAAACAACAGTAATGGCTAACATGGAGTTAGTGCTTGCTGTGTGCCAGGGACCATGTTGGCAATTCCTCATTTAATCCTCACAACCACCCTTCTTCCATCCCCTTTAATAGATGGGGAAACTGAGGCTCCAAGAGTACAGTGGCCTACACAAGGCCACGCCCTGCTAGTAAGTGGTGAAGGTCACACTGGAACCCAGGGCTGAGGCCCAAGCCCATGCCCTCTGCCACACCAGACCCTGCCTCCCTCGTGATCTGGCTCCAGCCTCGGCTTTTCTCCCCACAGAGGTGAGCCAGAGCCAACCAATCCACATCCAAGAGATGGTGGCAGAAGGGGTGACAGGTTGTGAAGCTGTGTGAGTGCTGGACTGCAGGGGAATGTGACAGGGAGTGGCATGGTCACCTGCACCTCCACCCTGGCTGTGTGGACCCTCAGGGTTTCCCCTCACACCTGGGAGATGCTGGTGGAAAAGAGGTAAGAGTTGGGGAGGGTCAAATGGGCAGACTAGGCTCTCCTGGCCGAGGCCTGTGGGCATGAGACCTCCAGATGACAATGAGGACTAGGGCAGGAGGGAAAAGCCCAAGGTTCCTGCCATCTTGAGACCTCAAGTGAAGCCACTTTGATGAGTAGGTTGGAATGGGGTGTCCACTATTAGCAGCCACTTAGGGGCCTAGGCAAAAGAGAGTAGCAGGGAGCA
>NW_007730081.1:103091-104144 GCF_000696425.1 Galeopterus variegatus | reverse complement strand
ATGGGGTGTCCACTATTAGCAGCCACTTAGGGGCCTAGGCAAAAGAGAGTAGCAGGGAGCAAGGGGTATGTTCTGCCAGGGATTTCAACCAGATGTTTTCAGGGCCAGGAAAGGAAACAAATGTGGTAGCTGCTGAATGTGAGGCAACAGGGAGTGGTGGGGACTGTGGCTAACTGGAGACACATGTCTGCCTAAAGCTGGCAACTGCTACTCAGCTGCTGCTGCTTGTTACCAGGCAGGAATATGAGCTCAGTAGTGCCAGCCTTCCCATTTTTCAAGAGAAGCTAGAAATCTGGATTTTTATGGGAAACCTACCAATTTTAATATTATCTCAAAATTTTTAAACACTACATACACCTTTAATGCAATTCAGCTGGCAGAAAGCTGATAATGTCCAGCCTCTGGTCTGGACATTAGAAACTTTCTAAAAGATGGATGTCTCAGGCTTCCTTCAGTTTCTCCCCTTTTCCAACACCCGCAAATGACCTTCAACAGCAGTCCCTCATGACAGGCCAGCCACATGCTGTATTCTCTCAGTGCCTAGGTCAGCATCGAAGTGTGCACAAGGCCTGGAAAAGCACTGGCCCTGGGGAGCCCAGGCCCTGAGGAGGCCCGGCTGGGGCCCCTCCATAGCTCTCCTCTTCTGCCCCCTCCCGCACCTTGCGGGAAGCTGAGGCCGCTGAAGCCCTCGTTCCTCAGGGAGCTGCAGAGCCACATGGAGGGGGAGAGCCTGTACGTGGTGTCAGAGGCCGCAGAGACCGTGCAGGACACACTTCAGAGCCTCGGCTGCCCAGAGGGAGCAGGGCAGCTGTCCTTCGTCAGCCCAGGCCATGTAAAGGTTCAGAGCGTGCCCTGGGTGCCACGGTGGGTATGGGGGTACTGAACACCACTGACGAGCCCAGCCCTGCCATCCTAATTCTCAGCAAACTGCTGCCCCACCTGAAAGACGCTTCATCTGGAAGGGAATGGAGTCCCTGGGTGCTGGTCTCCAGGCCCTTAGTTCTGGCAGCACATTAGAATCACCTGGATAGGCCTTTTGCTGGGCTTTTTGGG
>NW_007730081.1:101465-102538 GCF_000696425.1 Galeopterus variegatus | reverse complement strand
CCAGGAGATATGTACTGTCATGTCTGGTATTTCAGGTAAGCAAACTGGGGCCCAGAGAGGTTAAGTCCTTGCTCAGGAGCACACAGCCCGTGAGTGGTGGGGCCACAGTACAAACCTGGGTCTGTCTGGTTCCGATGCCCACACGTTGGATCAAGCAGTTTAAACTGCAACGTGGCCTCTGAACGCAGCAGACGGCTGGGCTTCAAATCGTGTTATTTCAGCAGATGTTCAAGTGTGCAGACCTGCCCCCTTGTCAGTTGTGCGAGGAGGGGCACCATGTACAGACGGTGGGAGTGAGGGCGGGGGCAGCTGGGGACCTTGATTATGTGGAGGGAGCTGGGAATCGTGGCCTGAATAAGTAGGAGCTCTATGACTGTGGCCTTTAAATGGGCGCTTTCCCTGTGGGAGCAGGTGGCAATGGTAATGACAATACCACCGTCCAGGGGTGACTTCCCTCCCGCTGCTTCCCCTCTCTGAGCCTTGCTGCCCACGTGTAAAATGAGAGAGAAGGACTTAGCGGTTACTTGGAGTTTATCCACCCGCAATGCATCGTGACTCCAGCTCAGCATTTTCCCAAATGTATACGCCAGACTCTGGAAAATGCTAAATGAGACCAAATGAAGCCCATTTCTTTCTTGTGGGACTTCTTAGGGCTTTTACCATGCCCGTGTGTACTGCTTTGATCCCAGAATGCCTTGGGATTTTTTTCTGGAAATGTCTTGTGTGCAATAATACACTTTACAAAATGCTGTTCTTGCTGTACTGGGTCACCCTCTGCCTCCTGCCCCTTTGTACCTCACCGACCCCCAGGTCCTATAGACCCTTCCCTGATCAACGAATCTCTTCATCAAGAGAGACCCTTGCCATCCCTCTCTTCCTGCGGGTCCTAGAGTCCTCCTGTTCTCCCTGCCTCCCCCCAGGTCCAGGGTCAGAGCCACATGGCCAAAGAGAAGACAGTGACTGTCCTGCGGGGCAGTGACTTGTCCTACAGGATGCTGCATCTGGGGATCAAGGAGGATCACTGGGGTAAGACCCTCCCCCTGCTCCCCACCCCCAGCCCCCAATGCCAGCCA
>NW_007730081.1:74647-100710 GCF_000696425.1 Galeopterus variegatus | reverse complement strand
GAAGAGGGAAAGGAAGGCTGTTTCCCTGTTAGCCAGACCAGCGGCCGGCCAGGCCCTCATCGCCTCATCCCGCAGCACCTACAAGGATTTGACCTTCATAGAGAGCCGCTGTGGTCAGCTGTCAGGAAGGGCTTACGAACCAGCCTGCACCCCTGCATTCCACGGGAGGAAGGGTCATTGTAGTCTGATTGGCACCAAGCATGGCAAGGCCTGGTGGTCCCCCCCACCCATGGGAGATGGTGGGCTGCTCTCCCCTTCGTGGCCCAGCCCAGGGCCCTGCAGACCAGAGGCACGTCTGGGCAGTGAGCCTGGGCTGGGGCCACTCCAGGTGCTCAGATCTGCTAAGGGTGTTATAAGATAAGGAGGGGTCAGACTCTGCCTGTGTCTTTGCCCCCGTGCAAAGAGCATGAGCTTGAGTCCAGCATTTGCTCCTGGGTGGCGCTGGCGATGTCACTCGTGTCTCTGAGCTTCAGCATCCTCCGTGTGTGAAGAGGCTGCTTGAGGCCATGTGAGACAATGCTGCGAGGTCCTGGCCGTGCCTGGCACACCACAGAGCTCCAAGGTGTCGCTGTCCTCCCTTCCTCTAGGGGATTGTCCTCCTCTCCCTGCCTTTGCTCCTCGCAGCTGTTTTCACCTCCAGAAGGAAAGCTCTGCAGAGTTGCTAGTGGAGGTGAGTGGCGCTGACACGGTTCTCCAGGTCCCTTCCCTCCACCGCGCTGTCGCTGCGCCATAGCAGGGCAGGAGAGCATGTGCCCTCCCCTAGGGAGGCGGAGATGGGCTGGAAGAGCTGCAAGTGTGCAAGTCCTGCTCCTGCTCCAGGCCTGGTTCCCTCAGCATAGGATGGGTGTCCTGACCTGCGTCTGTCCAGGCTAGAGGATCAGGGATGGGGTGTGGACAGTGTTCGGTACCTGGAAGGTTCTCCCAAGGCAGCTGTTTTGGTTAACAAGATGGGAGCGGGGAGGAAGGGGTGCTGGGCACTTCGCCTGGCCCAGGCCACCCCATCCCTGCCGACATGGTGCTTAGACCCCGAGAAGCCCCCATCCCACAGGGCAGACGGGCAGGGAAGGAGCAGAGCCATGGAGGCTGGGCCTGAGTCAGGGGTCACAGGAACAGATGAGCAGAGCGGGCCCTGGTGGAGAGAAACTTCAACGTGGCTCTTCTGGCTGAAGCAGGGGGAGGGGAAGGATGGAGGGGAAGGATGGAGCGCAAGGGTGGGGGTGGATAAGGCCTGGGACTGGCACCTGCTGTGGGGCAGGTCAGCAAATACTTAGGGAAGAAAGGAGGGAAGTGAGCATGGAGGGAGCACTCTATGTGCACAGAGTGCTGCGTCAGGCCTGCTCTGTGACATCAGGAACTCCTGGGAAGGCCGAGGGCACTAGGGACCTGGCTGTCCCTGGGCAGGGAGCCAGCAGCATCCACCCCGTCTCCACAGGCGTAGCCTTGGGCTAGGACCCAGGTGAGGAGCCCAACTTCCTTCCAGGCCTGCAGAGCCAGGCGGGGGCACAGTTGCAGGTCTTGGCCATGCTGCCCCCAGAGCTGCAGACCATGCTGCTGGACACCCTCCAAGAGTTGCTCAGGGACCCTCGGGCACTCAGGGAGCTGGAGGACAACGGTGAGGGGCTCATAGGACAGACCTGGGCATAGGGCCTGGGATCCAGACAGAGAAAAGGAGGGGGAGGAGAATGAGAGGCAGAAATGGGACACGTGGGCATGTCCCATGGGTGGGTGATAAGGTGCTCTGGGTCTCCAGAGCAGCACCCAGTCTAGGAGGGTAGGGCAGGCCCCGTGTTGATGGGGCACAGCTTGGTGCCAGGTGCTGTGTCAGACACTCCCCCCACATGTACCTGAAGCCTACCCCCCTGCACCCACCCCCTGAGATGAGACTGCAAAGGAGGACCCTTGGCCCAGCCCAGCTGGCACCCGAGCCTAGGCTCGCCCCTTTTTCACTGGCACTATGGGGTGGGATTGGGACCTTGGGTGGAGGCATGCATAGGCAGAGGACAGACGGTGAGACCCGCAGCTTGCCTCTCTTTGCTTGTCCTTATCCCTCCCCTGCAGCTGGAGCAGGCCGTGGACACTGGGTTGCTGGGACAGCTCGAGGGCCCTGGGGGCTTCCCCCTAGGCACCCTCCAGGACCCCTCAGACAACCTATCACCCTCAAGAGTCAGAGCCGTCCTATACATTCTCAGAGCCCTAGTGGGTGAGAGCAGTGGGCTTGAGGTTGGGAGGAGCAGAGCCCCAGAGGAAGGTCTCCTGAGGCCCCAGCCCATCAGCCCTGCTGAGTCCCCACGGTCCCTGGCAGTTTTTCCCCAAACCCCCTAAGAGTGATCCTGCTGTGTCTGTGTTGTGCTTGAGATGGCTCAGAGCAGCTCCGCTCACATTTGGCTCCCTGTGTGCATGCAGTGCCAAACCTTGCTGCGTGGAGAAGCACAGCCCTTCCTCACTTTCCCCATGTGTGAAGTGGGGACAAGGGGACTCACCTTGCAGCACACTCCATCCTTTTCTTCAGTCAGGATTTACTGAGCACCTGTTATGTGCCAAGCCCCCCACCCCTTCAGTCTGGTAGTGGAGACAGACATCACACAAATTAAAACAGAGAATGCCCAACTGACTGTGCCAGGAGACCATCTAACAGGCACCCCTCCAGCCCAGCAGAGGCGACATGCAGGTAAGTTTTGCAGAACAAGTCACAGCTGTCCAGGAACACAATTCCCATGCTCAGACGTGTTCAGACGTGCTCAGACGCATGTTTGAAGCCTGGGCCAGGCTGAGCTGTTATCTGCTTGCTGAAGCAGGAATTTCATGTCCCAGAATCCCCTTGTGTATATGGCTCTGGGTAAGAACTGGCCAAAGGAAGAGCTGGCATGAGATATGGGGCTGAAGAGAAGCAGCAGCCATTCGCCTCTGAAGGCTCACAGCAGTCAGATTGGGTGACGAGCAGGTGCGAAGATGCCCAGCAGGTTCCACGTGTCCTCCACTCTGTGTCCACTGCTTCCTCCTGCCCTAACCCTGCCGACCAGCAGGGCTCTCAGCCTATCACAGGGTGCAGAGAGGCAGAAACTCGAGGTTCAACAGCTTTCCATGGCGACCCCTTGCGGTCCCTTTACCGCCATGTCCATGGCTTTCATCCCTGCTTCTTCCACCTAGCTGCAGTCTCTCCATGCTGTTGTTGCATGAGCACATCAGACCCCACTGCTGCCTCAGGGCCTTTGCACTAGCTGTTCCCTCTGCCTGGATTGTTCTTCCTCCAGATGTCCACAAGGCTAATTGTGTTTATTGTTTATCATCGATCTCCTGGAGAATCGTAAGATCCAAGAAAATAAAAGTTATTGTCTGTATTGTGCATAATCCTGCTCCAGTGAACATGTGTCTGTGCATAGCAGGTGCTCAACGTCCGTGGGTTCTCTCCCCATGGGTGAAAAGATTGAGATGCAGAGCTGCCTAGTGACTGGCCCCTGGCCACCCGGGCAGTCAAGGCTGGGCCTGCCAGGGGGCTGGAAGGATTCTGTTGTGTGAGACTAGAGAATGTTTGGGGTCCTGTTTCTTGTCCTGGTTCTTCATTAACAGGACAAGTAGCCTTGGACCAGTCTCACCAAACCCTGGTTGATACCCACCTCTCAAAGCCACTGGGCCAGCAGAGGAGCTAACACATTGGAAAGCCCTTTGTAAAGGGAAGCCTAGCGTCCACCCTGGATGGATTGTGTTTCAGGGAAACTGAGGGGTGGAGTGGGGTGGCGTGTGCTCAGGGTCACTCAGTAGTTCCAGGGCAGACACCCTAGATGTGCCGGGACCTACTGGGGCTTCACCTTACTCTGGGGTTCCAGCATCTCTAGCCCTGTCTCCCTGGGGATACCAGAGCCCACAAAGAGAGACACGGGTGCCCAAGAACCCTCCATTTGGTGCCCTCCCTTTCCATCCCTCTGCAGTGCTGAGTGACACCCAGCATCGGCTGCTGGCCTAGTCCCTGGAGAGTCAGATCCTGCCTCAGCTACTGGAGGCTGGTGAGAGGCTCTAGGGAGGGGAAATTAGATGATCGTAATTTGAACAAATGATGTTCTAATTCAGTCAACCTATTTTTAGAAAATAGGGATTCTATCATTATCATCACAGATGGAGAAAAATAGTGTAACATAGAGCAAGGGCTCTGAACCCGACAGATTTCAGAGGAAATTCATGGGAGGAACCCTGGCTCTATCAGTAGCTGTGTGAACTTAGGCAAGTGTCTTGACCTCTCTGAACTTGTTTCCTCATCTGTAAAACAGGGGCAACACTATCGCCGTGTTTGTACCACTTGAATAGCATGCTCACATACAGTCGCCCCTCAATAAAATCGGTTTCCTCACCTCTGTAGGACCCCTTAGAGACCCACCCCAATGGTGCTCATGGGATGGCCCCGGTTTAAGTCACCTTTCAGCAGCCGAGTCACAGTCTCCGGGAGTTGCTAGCTTGGGGCCAGCACAGGAGGTGGGGTAGGAGAGCTGCCTTGCAGCTGCTGGGGACCAGGGAGAAGCCGTTTCTCAGTGTGTGGACGCCTTGCCTACCTTTCGCCCCTCCTGTGCAGCTCTCTCCCTCTCTGGGCCTCCCCAAAGCAGATGGAGCACAGCCTGGAAGCCAGTGTTACCTCAGCAGCTTTTCCAGGTGGGACCATAGACATTTATTTTTACAGCCCTGGGAAGTCATAAAGCCAGGTAAGGGCAGAGAGGGGACTAGCGCCCATACAGTGGTGTCTTTCCCTACACTAGGCTGCCCTGTTATCCACCCTCTACTGCCCCACTGTCCTCTCAGCTCCTCACTACCAAATGCTCCCTGAAGAAATACTCCCCCACCAGGCCAGCAGGAGATGGCAGTGCCTACTGAACCTAAAAAAAACCTCCCAATCCTGCAAAATGTGCTCCACCCACCATCCTCCATCTCCATCCATCATTTTGGCTCAGGCCAAAAGCTACGATCATTCTTGATTCCTCTCTCCCACTCCCACATCCAGTCTGCTGGGGAAGACTGCTGGTTCTACTTTCAAAATACATCCTGAATTGCTCTTTTCTCACCATGTCCATTGCAACCACCGCCATCATTTTGTGCCTCAGTTATCGAAAGGTCTTAACTGGTCTTGCTGCTGTCTTGCCTCACCTCAGTCTATTCTTGACACAGCAGTTGGAGGGAGCCTTTTCAAACAGAGCACGTCATTCCTTCACTCAGAGCCCTCTGATGCCTCAGTAAACGCCAAATAGTAGCCTCCGCGGCATCACATGACCTCCTTCTTTGTCCACTCCAGCCTCACTGGCGTCCTCGCTGCTCCTGTCCCGCCAGCACTCTCCTGCCTTTGGCCTCTGTATCTGCTCTCAGCCCTGTGTGGGACACCTTCCCCAGATACCCTCACTGCTAACTGCTTTCCATCCTTCAAGTCTTTCATATGTACCTCTTTAATGAGACCTACCCCTGTGCACCCTGTCAAATTGCAAACTGTGCCTCTGCGCAGCACTCTCGACACTCTTCCATAGCACTTAGCACCTTCCACAATAGTATATCATCTAGTGATTCATTATGCCTGGGCACTGGGAATATGGCAGTGCAGGGAACAGACAATCTGGAGTGGGAGGCATGTCTTAAGCAAAAATCATACAATCGTTAATTCCAATCGTGGCGAGTGCTACAAAGACTGCTGGGAGCTGGCAAATACGACACCTGAAGTTGAATCCATCTCCTGGCAGCAGAGACGGCTTGTTTTATTACATTGCAGCACTGTGCTTCTTCAGGGGAGGGATAGGCAAATTCTTTCTGTAAAGGGCCAAATAGTATTTTTAGCTTCTAAGGGCCTTATGGTTTCTGTCACAATTCAATTTTGCTGTTGTAGTGCAAAAGTAGCCATAAATAATGTGTAAACAAATGAGTTAGGCTATGTTTCAACAGAATTTTATTTATGAACACTAGAATTTGTATTTCATATATATACTTTTCTCATGCCACAAAATATTATTCTTCTGATTTTTGCAACCTTTTCTTTTAAACCATTCTTACCTCATAGGCTGAAAAAAAACAGATGGGCAGATTGGCCCACAGACCAGTTTGCTAACCTGCTGGGCTAGAATTAAGACATTTTCCCACTCATTCCTCAATACACCTATCGTGAACTACATTAACTGCACAGGCCTCGGCAGTATCGCCACATCCACTGCAGCTACGTCATTACTTTTGACCTATATTCACACTCTCACTCCATTCAAGTGTTCACTGGTACCTGTTCACCCTTGGGTACTGTGCAAGATCCTTCCTTGGGTTGCTGAAGGAAAACCAGACATGGCTCTTTCTCAGTTTCTCATACTGTCTTCTCAGTGTCCACACACTATATATGTCATAGAATTAGAAGAGATACCCACAAGTGCAGTTAAATATCAGGTGTTTTATGAGATGCTTGTTTTAGATTCTTAGGGCTGCTGCTGTAACAAGTTACCACAAACTGGGTGGCTTACAATAACAGAAACTTATTCTCTCACAATCCTGGAGACCAGAAGTCTGAAGTCAAGGGATCGGCAGGGTTGGTTCCTTCCTGAGGCTTTGAGGGAGAATCTGTTCCATGACTCTCTTCCAGCTTCTGGTGGCTGCCAGCAATTCTTGAGTTCCTTGGCTTGTAGACACATTGCTCAAACCTCAGCCTCCATCTTCAGATGACCTTCCACTAATGTCTGTTTCCCCCTTCTTTTAAGACTTGTCATTGGATTTAGGAGCCCACCCTAATCCAGAACGATCTCATCTCCAAGATTCTTAATCTCATCTGCAAATACCCTTTTCCCAAATAATGCCACATTACAAGTTCCAGGTGCACGTAACTTTGGGGGGCCACTATTCGACCCTTTACAATATTCTTAGAAGATGCCTAAAAGGCCATGGCCAATGTTAACCAGAAGGCTTCATGAAAGAGGTAACTCAAACTGACCCTTGAAAGATGAAAACTGGTGTTTGTCAGTTGAACATGAGGGAGGAAGGGGATGTCAGGTTCAGCCAGACAAGAGTTATATAAGTGACACCACATGGAACAATCTACGAACAAGAAGTCAAGCCTGCTTGGAGAACAAGGTGTGAAGTGGGAAAGTGGTGAGCAGGAGGCCAAAGAGGTCAGCAGGGATTCCACTATGAGGGGCTGGACTCCACGATCTGGCGCTACTGACCCAGGCTTTGATGGAAGCCTCTGTGATGCTCTTCCATGGTTAACCATGTTAATTGTATTATACCTCAGACACTCCTCTCATGAAACCACTGGCATGATTGGACTTGACAACCTTTAAGCAGCTTCTCTCAATCTTGAGAGATTTAGATACCTCACAATTTAGGTCTTATGACCTTACATGTTAGTTACCTACCGCTCATGAGATTGTGGCCTTCAATTTTCTCCCAGGAAGTCCCTCTCCTACTCACTCTCCTCTCAATACTAAGGGCTGCTCTTTCTTCCACACTCTGCTTCATGTTGCTACCCTCCCACTCGTGGGAACAGAATCAAGCAAGCGTGTGGTTTCCTCTCTATTACCACATCCATACAAGAGGTAAATCGAAAGTAATAGTCAAGTTTAACGACAAGATCACTGGTCTTATTATGCTTAGGAAATTTTAAAAGCAACTAAAATTATGTACATACACAATGGCAAAGAAAAATACTATTGAAAAGACCCAGTTCTCCCCTATAAGAAGGAAAACTTTTGTAATGTATATATGCATTCCATAAAAATATACATGGAAAAAAGCCTAAAAACAGAACATCAGTAAACCAAGCCACACTTAGAAAAATGAAAGCTGATTTTTATTTTATAATCAACAGCCATTCTTTAAACATGAACATGCATACGTAATATTCTACGCACACATCACAGTTTTTAACGTTAGTTAATAAAGGTTAAACACACAACATACATCCTTACAAAAAAAAGTCAAAATGCAAACTTAAAACTTTAAACAAAAGTCTTACTAATTTAAAAAAAGTTTGTGTTGGGTACCATTTGTACAACACAGTTAATTTAAACATTTTCATTTTGGCTGCACATGAAAAAAGCGGCAGTAGAAAATAAAGTCATTGAGGGTTTTTAAATAGCAGAATAGGCAGTTTTGCCATGCAGAAGAAGCAATATTAAATATTAGTTTTCAAAAAAAATCCACATTTAAAAATATTTAGTTCAAGTCACAGAATTTTTCTCAGTAGAGACCCCAATGCAATGCATAATTAGCTGCCTTAGATGGCCTGTTTGAAAGGACAATATCCCTTCAGAGTATAACTTTACTGATTTTGGCACAGAAAAGAAGTTGTAAGAACAAGAACATGATTAAAAAAGAGGGAAGAGGAACAGAGGAAAGAAATAAAAGCAAGAATAAATGAGATAGTAATTGCAATCACTAAAAAACTGTGCATTCTCAGTCATTGCAGAATACTGTCTTCTGTCTACAGCAGATGCTTGTTCCAGAACTGTTATTGCAGCATGGATTTAATTTGCTTGGAGGTAGTCTCATCGTTCAAATGTTTTGTTGTGTACCTAAATGAAAAAATAATGATCAATTTTAGAGAAAAAAAAAAAAATCTGCATGAGGTTCTGTAAATTATGACAAGACGAGCAATTGGTGGGACAAACCTTCTCTCAGGGCCGGCACAGCTATCCTCCCTACCATCTTTCGGACAGAACAACCAGGAGCTGTTTAACTTAGTTACAACTACCTTGTTGAAGTGACTGGCTAAACTCTCAAGTAAACAATTAGCTGTAACTTCTCAGTCAGAGATAAATAACTGTTCTATCCCAGAATTTGGCAAATGACACCCATGGGCCAAATGCAACACACCACTATCTTTGCATGGCCTGTGAACTAAGCACAGTTTGGGTTTTTTTACATTTTTAGACGGTAGGGGGAAAAATCCAAAAGAATAGTAATATTTTATTAATGTGGAAATTATATAAAATTCAAACTTCAATACTTACATATATGTTTTATCAAAAAACACCACACACTGGGGCCGGCCCGTGGCTCACTCGGGAGAGTGTGGTGCTGATAACACCAAGGCCCCGGGTTCGGATCCCATATAGGGATGGCCGGTTCGCTCACTGGCTGAGTGTGGTGCTGACAACACCAAGTCAAGGGTTAAGATCCCCTTACCGGTCATCTTTAAAAAAAAAAAAAAAAACACCACACTGATTCATTTACATATTATCTACAGTTGCCTTCTTGCTATGAAGGCAAAGGTGAGTAGCTGTGACAGAAACCATGTGGCCCACAAAACCTACAATATTTATTTGCTCTCTGACCCTTTACAGAAAATTTTGCCAATCCGTTCTATTCCACATTTAAGACAGCTCAATCACCACTGCTATCAAATCCCCAAAATGTCTGTCTTAATTCTCTAACTGCCTTATTTCTAGGCAAATGTGTTTTGCTATAAGCATGCAAGTCCAAATATATAATCCAAAAAATCACCACTAACAGTGATTACTATTTTCTGAGACAATTTAGAAATCCAGTAAGCACACCCGCTATGTGCCAGGCACTATTCCAGGAACTTACAACCCAGCAGAAGGAGAAAAGTAATGATATGCTAATATTAGAGAAGAGGTAACACCTAGCAGCACAGGAGGAAAGTACAAGGCTATAGAGACAGGGGAAGACCAGCTCACATGGACATCTGGCAGCCACAGTAAGGAGTCTGGAGACTCTCCTAAATGCAAAGAAAGCCAATGGAGGATTATTTATTTATCTATTTTTGTGGCTGGCCAGTGCAGGGATCGGACTCTGGACCTTGGTGTTATCGGCACCACACTCTAACCAACTGAGTTAATGGGCCAGCCCTCAACAGAAGATAGTAAGCAAGGGACTGATGTGATTTCATTTATGTTTTGAAAGGATCATTACGGCTGTTGAGGGAGAGCTAGCTGTAGGGAGCAGAAGGAGAAGAAGGGGGAACCATTAGGGGCTGCTGAGGACCATGTCAGAGATGGCCAAATCTTGGACCAGATTATTGGCAGTGGAGACAGGTATTCAACATCTGAATGTGGGATATATTTTGGAGCTAATTCAGACAGATTGAGTAACTTGGTTTATAATAATTTCACATATAACCTTTAAGGACTAGATCATTCTAAGCAGGTACACACAAAGACAATCTTTCTGTATTAAAGAACTTTAAACTCAATTCCTGTTAGGTTTTTAAAAAATCAACTTCAGAATTGAAGATAGCAGTCAAGTAAATCTTCAGAGAGGTGAAGAGACAAACATATGCTTATTAAGTACCTGATATACTCTCTACAATGTTACTGGGAAGTCACTTCCAAACTATTCTCATGTTATTAAACAGACACCAGAGTACCTGGCACATAATAGGTGCTCAATAAATATGTGCAAAAGGAAGAAAAGATAGGCTGCCAGGCTAGAAAGAAAAATCCATAAAGAAATATTTACAATAAATGGTAAGTAATGTAGCAAAGACTTAACCTTTCTGTTTTATTTATGTATAGTACAAGGGTACTTTTAAAAGTTTGTGGAAAAGTAGAATTAAAAGATAATACAAATTTTTCATGAACTTTTAGAAGACCCCTCTTATATACAGCTATACATAATCCTACTGATGTCAGAAAATAAAAGTTCTCAAAATCCAACACTTCATTTCTGTTTTCTCCCTCTGCCCTTTATACAACTCCATAGTAATATACACGATACAATTCCCACAGTAGTCATTAAAAGTATTACTACTCAGCAAAGTACTGTGACGTTCAAGAGTTGTATTTTCCTCTCTGCCCATGATACAAGTTCTCTATCCTTCTGTGGAATGTGATCTTAGCTTGCAGCAGTTCTCAGGTCCTTCCTTGAACACAGCCAATCCAGAAGCATATGGCATCACCACACTCTTTTATCAAGAAAAGGCAATAATATCTAATGTATGTGAAAATAACATAAGAAGATGTATGGTATTATTTCTCTTTGTGCACAGAAACAAAGTCCTTTTTCAAGTGCATATGACTTTTATACTGATAAAAAGAAACTATTTTTATCTTTCCTCTGAAATTTAATAAAGAAGGCAATTATCCAGCACTGAACCTGAACTCCTAGCTCTAGCTCTCTTTTGTTCTCTTTCCCTCTAATGATTAAAAGGCATTTGGTTTCATTTCTCCACCTATAAAACGCAGACATCACTTGTTGCTTTCTCTTATTAGCATACTATATGTCTGTGGAACTATATAAGTAATTACTACAGGAAAGCATTCGAAACAAACATATATATGCAATTATACTTCCATTTTAAATCTTTTGGTCACTAATTCTACAAAAGATAAGTTCCATTTCTGTAGAGGTGTAAATAACAACACTTGCAAAGTACTTTTGGGTTACAAAATGCTTTCTTAACAATATCTCATTTGCTCTGAGCAAGTCATATTAAAGGCGAGGCTGATTTACTTTAAGCAGTGTTTCTCAAAGTATTGGCATTACCTACATCAGCCAGGGTGTTTGTTTAAAACAAAGGTGACTGAGTCCCAACTCAGACCTAATGAAAGAGACTCTCTGGAGGTGGTAAGCTGGGACTGCATTTTTCACAACTATTCAGGTGATTCCAAAGCACACTAAAGTTCAATCACATAATAAACCTAAGACTTAATGGATAGCACAAAGTATATGGAATTTCAAGAATAAAACCCTGAATTTGAAAATAGATTCTGACATTTACTAGCTGCATAATCTTTAATTTCTCAGAGCTTAAGGTAACTCCTGAGGTTCGGACAATGGAGCCATTACATACCCCCAAACCCACCCACCTACCTCACAGAGCTGTGGTGAAGATTAAATAAAGTCTTACACATAAAATTTTGTTGCAAGTTTACAGTAATATGAAATGTTACTAACTATGACCACTATACTACACAGCATCCAAGTATACTGATTAACCTTACAAAATTTCCCAGGCAAAAAAATAAGAACTGGACACAGAATACACTATGAATACAAACAGTTGAAGAGTTGACTTGAAATAAAAGAAAATTTTATTTTCTAATTTCCATTAAATACTCAGAGATAAACCTGGCTCTTGCCTCTACGGTGCTTTGCCTTCCTTTCCCTCAAACATGGATCACTGTGTGGGAGACTTCAACTCCATCTTTCACTCAGTACCATTGCCCTCCTTTGCTCTAATTCTAAAGAAAAAGAGACTAAACTACCTTTAAACTTCAAAAAAAGAATAAACAGTAGATTCTGAGTTTTTAAGTTAATCTTTTAATTATGTTCCTTTCAAGGTAAAGAAACAATACTAACACCTCCTGGACCTCAATTACCTCTAAGTTTTAACAGAAGATTTCCTGACACTTGCTGGCTTCAGACTGACCAATCAGAAAGAGAAGAGCTTAGGAGAAAAACCAGGCTGAGACACGGGGGGGTGTTCAGAAAGGAATCAAGTAGGAAAAACTCACAATACCATAGATATTAGTCAAACCAATGAAGTTTGTATTGTAAAAACCTCAAGAGTAAAGAGTTCTAAAAACTAGGTTCATGGTTGAAATAGCTTCATACTACAAGGATTTTTAATTATGTTCCCTAATCTTTCTGATGTTTATTTAGAATGAATCTTCTTTATTCAGGCAGTCACTGCTTACACAACACTTTATAATCTTAATAAAATCATCATAATGGTTCCACTAGGCTGAAATGACAGAGCCTACACTTTGCTTTATGACATAAATACCACTATATAAATATTTCCATGTTCATGTAATTTTTATGTTTAAACCCAAAATAATCAAATGATGAGAAATCACCTATCGGGAAAATTATGATACCAATTAAATCTCTGTAGTCAAGATCCTGAGTGCTGAGATTTTCATTTAAAAATATTCCAGCGTTCTTAGGACCTTCAGTAACTAAATCAAGTAAGACTAAGCTGAGAAAAGGCATCAAATAATGACTGACTGCTTTATTTTCATTGTGAGAGATACACAAAAATAATATAGAACTGTAATTGTGAGCGGGAAAAACTAGTTATAAAACACTTTGTATAGTATTATTTTATTAAAAGATAACAATTATATAGAGCTAAACTTGTCTACATGTGAAAAGAAAAAACTGGAAGGCTGTATGCAAAATGTTAATAGTGGTTTATCTCAAAATGGTGAGATTACATAATTTCTTCTTTAAATTTTCCTGTGTTTCCTGAATTTTACCTACAATTAGCAGGCTGAGTATCCCTTATCCGAATGCTTGGGACCAGAAGTGTTTCAGATGTAGGATTATGGAATATTTGCACTATACTTACAGATTGAGCATCCCAAATTCAAAAAATCCAAATTCCAAAATGCTCCAGTAGGAACATGTTAACATGTCAAATTTGGGATTTTCTGATTTGGGATGCTCAACCTGTATTATTTTATTGAAAAAACAAATAATAAATAATCTCTGCTTCATGAAGGGCGAAAAGTAAAAGCCAAAATCTTCAACCAGGAAATGAAGCTGCTGTTCTCATTTGTACACAGATGCTCCTCATAATAAAATACTGGAAACAGTAACTGGAAGCAAGATTACCAATAAGCAAAACAAGATCTTCACATCTACAGCTTGAACATTTGTCTTCATATCCTTTGTGGTACTCACATTTTGAAGCATTTTCTTTATATACATATAAACCAAACATTTTCCTTACATATTTTTTCCTGTATGTACATATACACACCTGAGAGCATTTAGAAGACCTTCTACACTATTAGGAGGTTGGTCCTTAAGAACTTTGATACAACCTTTCATCTAAGGAAAAAAGAAAACAGAAAAGGTAAAACATTTGTTTTTATTTAATATTCATTTTCAAAATAAATCATTTTTTAAATAAATCAGGACAACTATGGAACTCACAATGTCAAATTAATTATTCTTAGAACAACAAAAAAAAATTACCCAAGTGCTATTATTTTCAGTTTGTCAGTGAAACAAAGCTTGAGAACCAAATCAGTCACACTAGATGGAGTTCCACCCACACTAATGAAAAACAAAAGCTTTGCTAAGGGAAGGCTTCCTGGAAAAACTGTTAAGTAGTAATTTAAGGGACAGAATGGATATGTTAGCAAGGAAAAGAGAAACTTTCCAGGTAGAAGAACCCCATGATAAAAACACTAAAATATCACACGCAGAGGACAGACAGGAACTCTACAAGGATGAAACGGGAGTTACACAGATACTTGAAAGCACAATGACTCATCTGGAACTGACAGGCCAGGCAGGAGGGATTTGCTACAGGCTATTAAAAAAGTGAACTCAATGAGGATGGCATTTAAGGAAGATTAGCCTGGCATAGTACAAAGGACATAGGCTTTGGAAGCCAGAGACATGTGGGTTCCACTCCCCTCTCTACCATTCACTAGCAATTCTAATACTTAATTTCCTAAGTTTTCGTCACTCTGTTAGGAGTATTTTCAGGCTGTCAGAAATATTTTCAGAGTCATACGGAAGAACAAATATGAAATTCCTGACACATGGTAACCACGCAGTAAATGTTAGCTTATTTCTCTTTACATACTACAGATGTGCATGCAGGCAAGAAAACTGGCTAGCAATCAGTGATCAATATCTGAAATGCCGAGCGCCTGAACTAGCTATGAAAGGGACACTGAAGACAGTTCTCCCCAACACTAGTCAAAATGTTGATGGACTAGATGTGAGAGGGTGAGGACAGAAACTGTAAAATAGTGAAACCAGAAAACCACTTTGTTTCTAATATAAACTTTTATAGAGACAAGAAAGTAGACATCTGGCTATAGTCACATAAATTATGTTGGGCAAGGGAGAGAAAATTTGTAAAGTCTTCAACTCTTTTCACTGAAACAACATTACTACTAACTTTAATATACATTTTGAAATAAACCTTTTCTTTGAAATGGTCTTTGGTTTGCTTTTGTTTAATTCTAAAATTTAACTGTATATATTGGTGGGATACAGTGTGTTGTTTCAATACATGCATATATTGTACAATGATTCACTTAGGGTAGATAGCATATCCATTCCCTGAACATTTTCTTTGTCGTAATTAGAGTCAAGATCCTCTTTTCTAGCTATTCAGTAAAATAGTAATATTAGCTCTAGTCATCCTAGAACATCAGAACTTCTTCCTCCTACCTACCTGTAGTTTTGCACCCATTAATTCACCACTTCCCCTCCTCCCATGAAATGGCCTTTGGCCAAAGGAATAAAAGGACATGATTAGAAAATTTCTTATATCTAATTATTTATTTATATTGCCAAATATGTAGAAGAATCCTAAAAGGAAGATTATATGGAAAATATGTACAGTTCCCCTTCAGTCACTCTACAGTCCACCTGTATATAGGCTACAAGAGATACAGCAAGAGAGCAGAGGAGACAAAAATCCACCATTATCACAAACTATAAATCTTGAGTTCCGTGAGAGTCCAACCTGCTAGCTCTTTAAATAAAATAAAAGCCTACAGTTTCCATATAAGGAAATCGTTTGGAATTATATAAAACAATATATAACTTACATCAATCTTGGAAGTTTTGGCAAATGCTCCCACTGGATGTACATGGTCATACAGTATTATGACACCCACCATTACCCTCAAGCAGAATGACACTGTCTCTTCATTTGTAAATCTGCTTCTGTATTCCCTGGAGGGTAGAAAAGATACAAATGGACTAGGCACATCACAAAAAAAATGTGCTGACTCAACTTTCAGGTGATAATGACCTACCCCTTCAATTTCTAAAAGGGAGGCTAACATTATGCGCCCTTCTCTGCAATGAGACCCCCAGATGGGTGAGAAAGAGGTGAGTGGAGCAATCATCACCCATATAATCCCGTCTCTACTTGCACCACCTTAGTATATACTACCCCTTCTACTTGACAGAGAGCAACAGTTTTAGGGAAATCAAAAGTAGCCCCTAAATGAAAGTTTGGAGTTGGGTGCCAAATAAAGGCTATGACCACCAATATGATGAAAAAAGTCACTAGCTTAATAGAACAAGTATTGCTATTTATGGGCCATCCTGATCTAAACACATTACTGGATTTGAATTTTATTAAAATTCAACGGTATTGTTCTCTCAAAGGAAACAGAACTTTTCTCTACATGGAAGGCAGTGTGGCACAGCAGAAAGGGTCCAGAACCAAATGGAGACATCCAGGTACAGGGGTGGGATCGGCCACTGTGCGTCAGTCCTTTCATTTCCCAGGACCTCACTCCCTTAAGTGAGGATGATGATGATAGTTGCTCTCCTACTTCACAAGGTTTTCCAATAAAATGATGTATATATAATAGTGCTTTGGAAAATATAAAGTTCCACAAAACCAAAAGTTGTCTAGTAAAAGCTATATATTATTCAAGAATCCAAGAGGGATTCCTTCTGCTTGCTGTAGAAAATTCAGCCAGATCACATTGTGGTATACATCACAAATGGGTTTTTTTTTTTTGTCTTTTTCGTGACCGGTAAGGGAATCGCAACCCTTGGCTTGGTGTCGCCCGCACCGCGCTCAGCCAGTGAGGGCATCGGCCATCCCTATATAGGATCCGAACCCGCGGCGGGAGCACCGCTGCGCTCCCAGCGCCGCACTCTCCCGAGTGCTCCACAGGGCCGGCCCTACATCATAAATGTTTTAAAGAGAGGAGAAACTCACAAGGGAATCCAGGTTCATGATAAAAAAAAATAAAGACTGAGGGCCGGCCCATGGCTCACTCAGGAGAGTGTGGTGCTGATAACACCAAGGCCATGGGTTCGGATCCCTACATAGGGATGGCCGGTTAGCTCACTGGGTGAGTATGGTGCTGACAACACCAAGTCAAGGGTTAAGATCCCCTTACCGGTCATCTTTTAAAAAAAATAAAGACTGAGAACTAATATTGAGAGAGAAAAGATAAATAAAAGAATGACTCTAGCCCTCTGGCAAAAAGGCAACGTTCTTTAGGGTGTGACCAGTTAGCTCTATTGGTTAGAGTCAGGTGCTAACACCAAGATCCAGGGTTCAATCCCTGAACTGGTCAGCTGCCAAAAAAATCCCAAAACAAAACCAAAAAAGCTAGGTTCTTTAAAAAGGGAGAATGTTTATGACAATCATAACCTTTAAAGAGCTTTCCCTCCCTCCCATAAAAAACAGCACAAAATTCCTGTTCTGAAGACTCTAAGTTAGTCTGACCAGTCTGAGGTACCTGAAGACCAACTCTATACATAATCAGAAGTTACATTAAGCTGCCAAATTATTTTAATTTTGTTCATATATTAATATTCAATACTTGGGATATACTTATTTCCACCTTCCAAATGAGACATGTTCACATTTGGACATGTTTTGAAATACCAATCGTCTCAACAGAATTGTGAAAGTGAAAAAGATGGGCAAATACTCACGGTGTTTCAAGCATGACTCTGCATACGCTAGCCATGGTGCTTAAGCAATCTGTGGTGTTTTCTATTGGTAAATTTTTATTCTGTGAAAGTGTACGGAGAACAAAAAAAGGTAACAGTGACAGTTATTACTAACTGTAACTTGAAATTTAGCATAACATAAAAAATTAGCAGCTTTAAAATAGGACTTCTCCTCCTAATTTTTTAAATAATGCACAGATTTTAAGCACTGTTGTAAGGTCGGGGGATACAGCTATGAGCAAGATAGCCAAGACCTTGCTTTCCCAAGAGGTGCTTACATACTAGCAGAGTGAGAACAATGGGGACCATGCAGACAGGCATCAGGGGGACAGCCTGCAGGCCATGCTGTATTTGGGTTTTGTCCTGAGGAAAAAAGGAATACAAATTCCTTTTTGTACTAGGAAGTCATTAGAAACACTTTAAGCAGAGGAGGGAGGGAATGTGGTTTATGTTTTAAGAAGACTACTTGGCTACTCTATGGAGAAAGGACTACAGTGGGGAAAGAGTGGAGGAAATAAGGTCGGAGCACGAATGCAGTAATCCAGATGAGAGGGTGGTACTCTGATCTGATAGGGAGCAAGAGAATGGCTTAAGTTTTCAGGTTCCCAATATATTTTGGAGGAAGAGTCAATAAGACTGATGGAGGAACTGTAGGGAGTGAGGTAAAGAAAGGAATTTAGGATGATAACCTCTAAGTTTTTTGTCAGCACAGTGGTACTATTAATTAGACAGGAAAGACAACCAAGAGTTCAGATTGGCCATGCTCTCACCAAGGTGTCAACTGCACCTCCACAGACAGACTGCAAATGGGCAGGGAGGTGTGCACCTTCCAGGTCTGTCAGCATAGAGACAGTTTTTAAAGTCATGGGACATAGTGGGAAAGTAACAACGCAAGTAATAACTTCCCAGGCAACACTTACCTCTGATACAAATTTTGTTGTGGCATCACTTAAGGTTTTCAGCATTGGGGTTGCCTCGGCATAAAACAAAGACATTCGATTTGCCAATTCATTATTTACTTCATTTTCTCCTTCTGCCTATGTGGAAAATAAGAGCACTTTATTATTAATTAATAAATTATTAAATATGATAACATTTATAAAATGACCAAGGCAGGTGCCTACCTCATTAATGCTTGTTAAATTAATCTAATACCCTTAACGAATTACATTTTAGACCCTCATGTGCAAATACTTAAATATTATTTAAAAATAAAAAGATTACAAATGATATTGAGCAGCTTTTAAAAAAGACTGACCTCTTCAAAACTATTTTAAATGATATTGAGGAATTAAATAAAACCATGATGGACTGCCAACAGGTACAAGAGATTGTTCTAAATTCTAGAGGACAGAAAGATGACTATAAAAAAACAAACAAACTGTATCCTGTTCTCCATTATGAACACACAAGGATCCATACAACATCACAGTAAAATGCTAACAGGCAATGACAGAAAAAAGGGGGGGCGAAAGAAAGATTGTTTGACTAGAAGAAATTAAAAAGGACTCATAGCAGAGTTAGGCCTTTGCAGGTGATGATGGGCAGGTGAACAAGGTATCCAAGCTGGCAGAGAGGAAGGAAGAGCATGTTTTCAAATGACTCCGTAGAGTGTAATTCAGCATATGCAGTGTAATAAGGGGCAGCAACTAGTGAGAGATAAGGTTAGGGTCAGATAGTAAAGTGCTGTAAATGCTAACCTAAGTTCATATTTTTCTTCCATATGGAATGGGGAGTCATTTTGAGAGTTAGAAGAAATGAATGACAATTAAGTCAATTTTCTACAGAAAATTAACCAGATGATAGTGAGCAGACTGTACCAAAAAGGAAAACAATAGGTCAGAAAATGAATTATGCTGCTATAGAGTAACAGTCAAAAAAGGAGTGGGAATTAGGTTCTCAATTGGGATAGTAGTAGGAAAACAGGGAATGGGGAAGAGACCTGAGAGATATTTCACCTGAAAACTACTGGCTTTATCTATAATTACTGAGGCTGAAAGATAGTACAAAGATGACTTTAATGCCTTTGGCACTGAGTGATGGCAAGGATGGTTATAGTAGAGGACTGGGTGTCTTGCTTTTATTTTATTTTACATGATGAGTATGAAAAAGACAAAAGTTAGGGTGAATTCCATACCAGAAATTGGTCTATGCAAAACCAAACTGGTACAAAAAACAGATGCTTCATGGAAGAGAAATCTTTTATTCCAACCCAGTGCCTCTCTTAGAGCAATCATTTCATAAAATATTTGTTCAATGGGGAAAAAAGATTTTGATAGTTTTAAAAAAATTTCTTATGCCACTTACCAGTCTCTATACATGTAGTTATAGTATTTCTCTATCAAACTATCTAACTTAAGGCTAGGGTTGATCTTTGAAATTTCTCTGTTTTTCACACAAATTAGGACAATGTAGGCTCTCAGAATACATAAAGAACAAGACAATATTTTCTTCATATCTAATGTTTTATTTATAGTAAAACATATCTAAGGTTTTACTTAGAGTAAAACTCCTTTGAGTTAGAAAAGTGTAACAAACAGCATAAGAGGAGGATGGCAAGAGATTCACAGGTCTAAAGAAACCAGAAGAGATGCTATACTAGCCAAGGAACAGGCACACAAGCCATCTTCTCAAACAGCTGCATCAGGCACAGATAGGAGAACAGTCCAGGACCTCACTCTCACCTCTTGCCAACACTAATTACTTCTCTTATCCCAGGCCAATTTCTGTCCAGGGCTCTTCTGTTCCATGTTTAATTCATAAAATTTTTGTACAGTTAAAATGAGAATACATAAAGAAATTTTGTAAGTACCGATGTTACACAGACAAGCAATTTCACTGAAGTAGTTGTAGGAATTTAAGAGACTGAGAGGAGAAAGAGTAAGCACCCTACAGTTGTCCCACAGCTGTGGCTGCCCATAATTACTAACTTTATTACTTGCTTAGAAATCATCTGAATGAATAAAAGAATAAAATGAACAGACTGAGAGCCGAGTTATTCTTACCACCCCTCAGTTCAAAGGACTGACTTACTGGTACATTATTAATCCTCATTCTACTCAACGTTCTTCTGTAATAGCTGAAATCATTCTGTATGGCAGGATTTGTCATCTAAAGTAGACAAATACAAAAGAAAATGTGTTATGTACTATAATGCTAATATAAAAATTAAGTAAAAAAAAAAAACTACTAAAACCAGTATTAACTAGTTATGTAAACATTCCCTAATTTGTAATATCACTTTAAGAACTAAAACTGGTATCACCCAGTATAGCTTATAACACTGTATTCAGTCCTTATTGAACATATAAAACTACACAGACTATTTTTCAGTCACAGGCAGTATATTTTCCTTCTTCTCTTCAATAAATTCAAGTAATATACTAAAAGCTTGTTTACCAAAAAAACAGTATTACCAAATAAGTAAAACCAAAAGAGAACATATAGGCACTTGCTCTGAATTATTACAATAAAAGTGTGTGTATGTGCATATAAAAAAATAATCCACAGGGCAATCCCCAAACAAAAATTTTACAGAATTTAACGAGAATTAACAGTTGTCTGTGATAGAGTCATAAAATGTTGAAGTTAGGAATCTTGCTCTCTCATTTTCTAGACAAGGTAAAGTCAAAGGACATGCTTGAGGCCTCATAATTGGTTACTGTGACAGAGCCTAGACTGGAACTCTAGGTTTCCAGATGTGAAATCTACCTTATTCCATTACACTTGCTCCACCTAACAACAGGGTATTTATAGTTATAAATACTACAAGGAGCCAGAGAAAAAGAAAAGGAAGGAAGGAGGAAGAAGAGGGGAGAGGAGGTGAAGAGAAGGGAAAAGGAGTGAGGGAAAGGGAGGGAAATCCAATATGACTGGTGTCCTTATAAGAGGGACACAGACACACAGGGAGAACCCTGTGTGAAGACGGAAACATGGACTGGAGCAATGTGTCTACAAGCCAAGGAACTCAAGAATTGCTGGCAGCCACCAGAAGCTGGAAGAGAGTCATGGAACAGATTCTCCCTCAAAGCCTCAGGAAGGAACCAACCCTGCCGATCCCTTGACTTCAGACTTCTGGTCTCCAGGATTGTGAGAGAATAAGTTTCTGTTATTGTAAGCCACCCAGTTTGTGGTAACTTGTTACAGCAGCAGCCCTAACACAAGCATCTCATAAAACACCTGATATTTAACTGCACTTGTGGGTATCTCTTCTAATTCTATGAGATATATGGTGTGTGGACACTGAGGAGACAGTATGAGAAACTGAGAAAGAGCCATGTCTGGTTTTCCTTCAGCAACCCAAGGAAGGATCTTGCACAGTACCCAAGGGTGAACAGGTGCCAGTGAACACTTGAATGGAGTGACAGCATGAACATAGGTCAAAAGTAATGACGTAGCTGCAGTGGATGTGGTGATACTGCAGGGGCCTGTGCAGTTAATGTAGTTCACGATAGGTGTATTGAGGAATGAGTGGGAAAATGTCTTAATTCTAGCCCAGCAGGTTAGCAAACTGGTCTGTGGGCCAATCTGCCCATCTGTTTTTTTTCAGCCTATGAGGTCTGCTGTGTTCATTACCTGCTCTGTCTCCTCCTTCTCCAACAAAGGGAATCCAATTTTGCTTACTCATTGTTTTAGATACATGAACTGAGCATAATCAGCAATGAGTTTAAGAATGCAAAAATTTAAATAACCCAAGGGCTTGAAGATTAGTTCCCCACATATCAGAAAAGACTCACTGTAAAGCTGAAGAGAAACTTCTACCAAGTTTCTCATACTAGGATCCTTTAGCATACAAAGAAATTAAAGAGATCTCCTTGTGGAATTTATTTGTCAAAGACAACAATCTAAATAAATCAAAGACCTGTGTTGATGGGCAAGATAAGAAGATTACATTGTAATCTTATAGTCTAAACAAGCTTGCTTTACCTATATAACTGACATTCAGCCAAATTCAGCACCGTGAATGTTAGGATGCTCTAAATAACTTCTGGTATTAATAAATGTCTTTTTCACAAGGGAAGTTCATAATTTCAAAATTTTTAACTTACCTAACCTCTGAGAAAATTCGTAAAATTTCTTTAATTTGCCTACTAGTGGGACAACTGCACCCCATGCCTTTTCTTGCAACTTCTCATCTGCTGGATGCTGAATTGCCTTCAAAGTCCAAAGAATAAAAGCAGTTAGATTTTTTTTTAATCACAACATTATCATTATTACATTAAAATATAAATTTTAACAAATGTAGGAAACCTTAGTTTAACCTATAAAATATAGAATAATGGACCCAGGCATGGTGAGAGTAGGCCTTCTCAACTCCATGGATCCTTTAACTCATTATAATACATTCTTACTTACCCTTACAATAAATATTGATATAATGGAATAAAAGTGGCACAACATGCATTTGTTAAACATATTATGCCTTGGTGCCTTTTAAATCCACAAAATGAAAATATTTTATGTTGTTTCCCATATTGCAGACAAGCTGCTCTCTTAGTATTTCCTTGTCAAAGAATTATATTGGTGAAATAAAAGGACACCAAAAAAGTAAGGCAATAAATAATGATGCCAACTCTAAGAACAGGCTAAGAAACTGTATAATTCAAATGCCAGGCCAAACCATCTCTAAGAAACCTAGCACATACTTAAGAACCTAAATTCAACCTGAAAAATGTGATTTAGAAATGGTCACAGATACTCATTCCCTGTAACTAACATCCTATCCTGGATTCCAAGTTTCTCAGGCTTTTCAGAATAAGAAGATGAAAAGTTAGTTTCAAATCTGAAAGGGGAGAAAATAAAACATGATCTAGAAATGCTTAATATAAACATAAATATGTCTTTTTCTATGCTCAGTCTTTCAAACCACTAAGCAAATTTTTTCTGAGTAAAGAGGGTTATTCCCCCCAAAATTACTTCCTTGCTTTTATCTTCCTCTTGCCTATAGATGGTTTTCTTAGTCTTTATGATCTTATCAATGCATTTTTCAACACCTGGTTTGCTTTTTCTAACCTTGTCAAACAAATTAAACACACTATTTGAAAGGCGAAATTCATAATCAAGGCAATTTCACTGCTGTGACATAAGATTTTTGGTCTTAGCCCAACACACAAAAGGACACTTAGTAAATGTCAATGGTGAGGTTAGCATGGAGCAGGTATGATAATTCATTTTCAAAAACATTAAAAACTGTTATGGACATATCACAACATTAGAGGAAAGTATTTATTTCCCTCTCTAGTAGTTTATTTTAGAGAATAAACTTTGGTTATTTAATAGATTCTATCTTAAATCAAATTTTATTCTGTTTTAGAATAATGCTTAATAAAATGTTACTTAAACTAAAATATACAAAATCCCACATCATTGGCATAGTAACTATAGAAAACTCTCATTTTACATTAGCTTTGGGTGAGGCACTCTGCAGTGTTCTTTGCATGGATCATCTAATTTTATCTTCACAATAACTCTATGAATTACTTCCACATTGTTGGAACCATGAATAAGGCAGCTATGAAGGTTTCTACATTTACATTCCCTCTTGAATTAACGTTGTTTACAATATATTTTCTAAAATATAAGTACCTGGTACAAAAGTACAACTAATTTTATGGTTCTTATTTCATACACTGACAAACTGAGCTCCTAAAAGACAATCATTTTAAAATACCACTTGTATTGATTGAGATTACCTGTTTCTACATAAACCAACCAATCTAGGGATATAAAGATCCCTAGACCTTCTCTAAGCCGTGTGGTGCTACCCTGACACTGGAGCCACCCTGAATGTAGAATTCTAGGGGCTTCTCAGTGCCATATTTGTAAAGACAAACCCTATGATGAGTTTCTGGGAGAATATCCACGTGTATAATAGAAAACAGGTCTGAAGTCTTGGGGCGTACTAATGACTATATGTAGCTTTTTTCTGTGGTTGTCAGGATGCACTAGATTGGTTAAAACCTTCTTTCCTAGCGTGTCTGTATCTAAAGCACTGTGGTCTGCTGCTTCTTGCTCTTCACCTCCATGGTGCTGAGGCAGCCGATGACCGCCCTCAGGCATGTGGGGAGTGAGTGCATGGCCTGCAGGCTCAGAAGGCAAGCGTGCCAGGCCAGAGCTGCAGCAACTGCTGACGGTTCCCTTATACCAAATCTCAAAGCCTGGAAAGTGAATCTCTTACACTGCTTTTTCTGCCCTTATATTTGGTGTTCTTCAGTTTTGTTTAACTATCATGGAAATGAGTGAACTATGATGGTACTTCAAAAAGTTCATGGAAAAACAGATTCAAAAGATGATACAAATCTGTCCATGGCCTTTTGGAAGTACCCTCGTATATGTGGCTACATCACCTATCTCTTCACGAAAAGAGCACTACTGTGTGAGGACAGCATCCTATGGAAAACTTCAATCTTTGGTCACAGCATTCACAGCTCTTCATTTCACAAGCCCTCTTTAAATGTCCTATATGTAAACTTTTCTATCATTGCCCTCTCTTCTAGAAGATTACAATTGAATCTTAATATGCATTCTATTAACTCTATATATAGACCTTGGAGGAAATACTATTTTCAATGTAGGAAGCCTTCCCACAAAAACAAACAGATAATCCCTTCCATTGGGAAGTACTTCAATTTTTTTTAAAAATCCTAAAATTTCTAACTTAAAAAAAAATCAAAGAGTTAATGAGTAGTCTTTGTCTCTATAGTGAATGAGCCTTTTCCAATTTTAACCAGATGACAAGAATTCAATCATAAAACAAACTTTAAAGATGTTTAATGATATAACACAAACAATTAAAAGGTAATTTGCAGCACTAATAATCAACATGGAGACACCATCAAACATTGTAGAACTCATGAATTGGTGACTTACATGAAAATAACAATTTATCGATTAGCTAATTAAGATCCAGCTTAATCATTTAAATGCTTTACTTCCAGAAATGTATGATTTTTCAAAATATGTTTAAATGTTTAAAGAACTTGAATTTCATAGAAATGGTTACATGCCTTCTTTTACTGAAGTCTTATGGTAAAACTAGTAATATTGCCAAAATTAGTCTAAAACTTTTTTATTTATTTCTTCAACTGTTATAACTGCTTACTAAGCACTGCACTAGGTGCTGATGCAGGTTAAGCATCCCTAATCCAAAAATCCAAAATCTGAAATGCTCCAAGATCTGAAACTTTTTGAGTGCCAACACTATGCTCACTCAAAGGTGTGTTTCAGATTTCAAATTAGGGACGTGTGGAATATACTGTAAAGCATATGTACTTCACAGGGCCTGGTTTTCCAGAGTCTTGCAGTTTCAAATATTGACCTTGTGGAAGACTGGAAATTTTCCTCAGGCTATAAGTCTCTGGTGTGAGATAAAGATTTATGGCACAGCAGGTTGCTGGCTCAAAGACAGACTAGTTACTGATTGTTATGTAAAGATACTGAGAATTGCTGTAAGAAGGAACGTTTGCTAAGATCAAGCTTGTGTTGATAAGATCACTTAATTACCTACCGGAATGTCATCTGGCTTGTTTCACTGAAAGTTACCAGCCTATATTGTCAAACTATAACCCCACCTATGTTCACTTCCTGTGACTTCCTGGTCTGGAAAATAAATGCAGGAAGAGAACCACAATTCGTGGTTAATTTCCCTAGGAAGGGATCCCTCTTGCTGGAGGGTCCCAGGGAAGTTAACCACTTCG